>NW_018202816.1:0-553 GCF_001263595.1 Phalaenopsis equestris | reverse complement strand
TGCATTGAGCCGCGGCGTTGACAAGAACTACAGGAGTTGCGTTGGATCTTGCGAAGAAGGTGGAAGCAAAGTATCACATGCAGAGGAGAAGCTCGCCCGTGCGTAGAGAAGGCAAAATTATGATTTATGTGTGGTTAGGTCTAGACTGAGGCGTAAAAGGTAAGAGGTAATTATACTGTCTTAAATTAACTTTCTTTAGTTGCTCTTTCACTTGTATAATATTATTTATAGAGAAGGAAGATATAAAACTTTGTTCCTACCGTCCGACTATTTATACCCGTCTTGGTTAACTCTATCCCCCTGCTTGGGGCGTGACAACCCCTTTCTTCTTCCTCCTTCAAACTCGATTCGACGCAACATAGCACGCATGTGGTCCTTCTTTCTTCACTTTTGTTCGGCTAGGGCACAACAACTCCTCATTCTTTTTTCTTCTTCTTTCTTCGATTTGGACACAATGTCTCCTCCCACGGATGCAAACAATGGCTTTCTTCTCCTTCTTCTTGTCTTCCTTCATCTGCAGACAAGCTTTGTGCACATTCTGGTGTTGTCTCCT
>NW_018202815.1:0-553 GCF_001263595.1 Phalaenopsis equestris | reverse complement strand
TTATTAGTTTATTGAAGTTTAAAAACATTATTTGTTGTTCTATTTTAACTTAAAATGTTTTCATGGAATTTTAAAAGGTGTATGTTCGTTATGTTTTATAGGTTTTCAATCCTAAACATATGCCTTATGTTCGCAAACTTAAGGTTCTATGTAAACATGCCAGAAACAAAAAAATAATATTGTATGTGTGGCGAAATATATACAGTGAAGTGCAGTAAAAAGGAAAGAATTAGTGTGTATCTGTTGCCTCTGACGACGCTTCAAAACAAATTACAATTGTATAGCACAAGTGTATATAAAAGAAAAGGATTAGACCAATATTTGCAATTTAAATATGAAAAAATTAAGCATATATATTTTCATAAAGGTTAAGTGATAGGTATATGAAGAATCTGAATGGAGTATACGAATTTAAGTTGGGGATGAGGCTTAGTTTTAGACTTTTCATCCGACATAACCCCACAGGCAACCAAGACATCAAAGTCTATGTACCAATATTGAATAGAAGCTACCCGCAGAACACTCTAAGGTTGGGCAACTTCGAATCCCTATT
>NW_018202814.1:0-553 GCF_001263595.1 Phalaenopsis equestris | reverse complement strand
GTAAGAGAAGCTATACCACATCTGTCTATGGCTGCAGCTGCCTCCTCCGTAGAGAAGCCCATATCAACCAATGTCAATAACTTTTTCTCTTTCTCCGGCAGATCCTCTATGAAATCCTGTAATAACACCAAAAAAGGACTTCAAAGAGTTACACTTGCAACCTGAGGGGCAAACATGGCATTTAACAGATTATGATGATCCATGATGCAAAGAGTTGGCATATAGGTATCACTGAAAATCTATAAAGGAAATGGGGCAAATCACTCAAACTCAAAAAAGAGAGATTACAATGTAATAAATCAGGTTCTATTGAATAGAACATTAAGGTATAACCATAATTTCATCTTTTAGATTAGAAACTGGTAGGCACTTGATTAGAATATGGGTTGCTCAAATACAACCTGCTTTTAATTGTTAGCCAGGAGTTTATGAAAACCCCCATAGTGAAAGCCACAAGGACTGGTTGGCAAATCGTGAATCAAAACAAAATTAATGCAAGTACCTAATATGAACACTGAGCAAAATTTTATTTCAAACCATGAGATTCATTTAA
>NW_018202813.1:0-553 GCF_001263595.1 Phalaenopsis equestris | reverse complement strand
ATTAAAATTAATACACAATGGTCATCAACAAAATTGAAGATTAATATACCTAATATAAATTCATTTTTTTTTCTAATACGTATCACAAATTCATCTAGGTTTAATGATTAGTATTGTAAATCTTATGATTTAGATTTTAATATAATAATTTAAAGGACTAACACTTTATCACTCCTTATATGAAGTCCGTTAATTTGTTAGAATAAACACATGAATCAATCTTCATTTATAAAGCAAAATGAAACAAAAATAATCTTGCATTCCAATTCATCGTGGCACAACAAATCATCCCATTAAAGAACGCACACATCTTTGGAGCAAAAGAAAAGAAAAATTTATAAAATTAAGTTTTGCCAACACATGCTCCATAAGGAAAATATCACTGCACCAAGAGAAAAACAGTCCTATCATGTTCTCCTGCATGAAGGCTTTCAAGAAGGTGAACTTTCAGGTTAACTACATAAGTCTGCCATGTTAATCACACACAAAAAAAAACCGACCAAAGACAAAAATAATTTTAACAACAACAAAGCCTTAATCCCACTACGTGGGG
>NW_018202812.1:0-553 GCF_001263595.1 Phalaenopsis equestris | reverse complement strand
TATATATATCATTCACTCTTTCGTGTCTTACCACTTTAACCACTACACATTCTTTTGATGTCAGACTCAGCTTCAGAACATGACTCCCCTCTCAGCAACTATCTTATCTTGAAGTAAAATTTTTGAGTCATTCTAATGATGATGAGGGTCATTCAATAAGTTAAAATTTTTGGAGGTAATATTTTTTATGCATTAGATAAAGAAAATAGTTATAAATGAAAATATTGGCTCAAAGCCTTGGCCCGGCCTCCACTTATAAATTACGCACAACCCAATTAGTAGTTGTGTGTTCGCCATCTCGGAGGCAGCGAGTTCAAGCCCTGGCTTCCACTTATATGTTAGTATTTTTTTGCAAGTTGGTCAGACCCAGGCAGGCAGGACGAGTTGGGTGCTTGGGAAGTCAAAGCAAAGCAGGTCGAAGAAGGGGGTTGGGATCGGGCTAGCGGAGTGGGCGCAAATCGAACTAGCTGAACCATGGGAAACCATGCAGATGCAAGGGCCACCATATGGTGGCCAAACCTGGTCGGTAATATGTGGGACGGAATCGAACAAC
>NW_018202811.1:0-553 GCF_001263595.1 Phalaenopsis equestris | reverse complement strand
TTTATGCTAATGAAAATGCGCTAAGTTTGTGAAGTAATCATATTGTGTTAGTATGCTTTGATCATCTAAATTGTTGCATCAAAGTTACACTTGAGCAAATTGAAGTTGAGAGATGTCAGGAAGGTGATTAATTAATAGAATGATGTTAAATCGATGTAATTAGGGTTCATAGACCTTAGGATTGTTGTGCTTACACTTAAAAAATAACTAAAAATCAAAATTTACAAAAATCAGATCTAGCGCCTAAGCGTCAGTTAATCACATAAAAAGGTGCCTAAGCCCTGAAGCCAGTGCCCTGGCAGCGGTCTGATTGAATTACCAGTTCAATCCAAAAACTCATGAATCATATCGGTTTGGCACCATTTTTATCATGGAAGCTTCATCTGCTTGCCCCTCACTCGATAGACTTCCTAAGGCTTCTCCTTGCTTGTGAAATTTAGAGTTTTGGATCTTATAATCTTTAGATTTCTTCTTCTTTAGCTAATATCTACGCATTGGCTTAAAATTTTTATTGTTCCACCATAGATTTCTTCTACATTGGAAAAGATCAAAA
>NW_018202810.1:0-553 GCF_001263595.1 Phalaenopsis equestris | reverse complement strand
AAACGGGGCGAAATGGTGGAGCTGCCTACAGGGTGGTGCCTAAGCTTTCAATATTGACTCCATGGCTCTAGTGACAACAAAAAAATGGTGCCTAGGGGGTAGAGATCATCTAGGGGCAGTTTTAGATGTGTTTTGGTAGTTTTGGGATGTTCTGGAAGCTTTTGTGCAATTTGCACACCCCAGGATGATATTAAATGAATTCAGACACTTGGAAAGGCTTTTTAATCATGGGATGTGTCACTTGAAGCAAGAAGATGTGTCTCTTGGAGTGAAGGGCTGTGTATTTTAGAAAAAAAGGTGTTTGGCTTCTCTTTGAGCAAGGGGGTTGGAGCCTCTCAAGAGTGGTAATTATGAGTGTTTTAGGAAGAGTTTTAGAAGGATTTTTGAGAGATTCTAGTGTGAGTTTATGGAGACGTAGATTTCTACATTTTCTAGAGAGATTGGTGAGGAAATATTAGAGATATGAGTAAGGAAGTATTAGCGGTGCATAGATTGGAAAGAGACATTGTTGGAGAGATTTTTCATCTTTCTTTCAAAAGGAAAAAGCTAAGTA
>NW_018202809.1:0-553 GCF_001263595.1 Phalaenopsis equestris | reverse complement strand
AACAGGTACAAAAACCTGAATTTTATGGTAGTTAGCTTTTGTAAGGATCTTTTCATAGATTTGTATTTAAAGCATTCTGATTTTATTCCACTTCAAATATAATCTTTGGAGCTATCGATACGAAAGCTCACTTTATGAAAGCTTCCCATATACTTCTTTTTCTTGTTTCCATTATTATTTGTATTAGTACTCTGATTTCACACCTCTTAGTTTACCTACATGATTTGAGATGGGGCATTATGCAGAGAAGAGGGCAGTATAATAGAAAAAAAGCTAGAGACTCCTCAATGACAACAATTGTAACATTGAGCAAACAATGAAACGATGGGACGTATGTGAAGCGGCTACACTTACCAGAAGGGTTATATTTGTAAATATTTAATTTGACATTTTAATCTTCTTTATTTAACCCACCAAAGTATTTTTAAGGGCTCCTATGTAGTTAATTAACAATTATCTTCAGTGAGTTATCCCATATAAGTAAAATACATTTAGTTATTTAAAACATACTTTCAGACTTTAAAAATTTTATAAAGGCACTCTATAATTATTA
>NW_018202808.1:0-553 GCF_001263595.1 Phalaenopsis equestris | reverse complement strand
TATAGATCTATTATGTTATAGGCTGATTTTTTGTAAAGTTTGTCATCTGCTAGTAGAACAGAACATAAAGCTTATTGGACAATTAAAGAATTAAACTATAATTTAAGAGATTGGGCATAAAGAAGATTGATGCAATTAAATAAATTGGATGAAATTAGAAAAGAGGCTTATGAGAATGCTAAAATCATGGAAGAAAAGATGAAAAATTTGCATGATCAGAAGTTAATTAGGAAGGAATTTCAAGTTGGAAGAGAGGTTCTATTACAACGTGCGATTGAAATTGTTTCCCAAAAAATAAAATTCTGAGTGGTCAGAACCATTTACTATAGTCAAACTATACCCATTTAGAGCTATTGGCATTCAAGACAAGAAAAATAACTTTATTTTTAAGGTGAATGGTCAAAGTTTTAAATTGTACTTAAGATGGGATAGAAATGGTTCTAAGGAAATCTTGATGTTAGAATCATCCTGATAGTAAATCTGGCATCGTAAGTTAAGATGTTAAACCTAGCACTATATTAGGAGACAATCCAAAGTGTTATCTGATGTGTTG
>NW_018202807.1:0-553 GCF_001263595.1 Phalaenopsis equestris | reverse complement strand
CCCAACGATATTTATCAGATTATTTCTCTCGTCTGATGAACAATCTGAATTTGTTGCACCCCCCATGTTCAATACTCTCATAAATCAAAGGTTCTGGTTAGTCAATTGGCTTATGCCGATGATGCAATTTTGTTTACTAATGCCACAGAAGCAGCTATAAAGAGAATCATGCATACTCTCAAAGAATTTTGAGATACTTCTGGTCTCTTCTTTAACAAAGCTAAGTGTCATCTCTATTTTTGAAACAAAGTTAATCCTTCTCTTATCAGTTGGGCCACCTCATTTACCAAATGCTTATTTGTTGCCTTACCTCTTAAGTATCTTGGTGTTAATCTCCTTAGTGGTAGAAGGAAACAAATCCAATTAGATTATGTGGTGGAGCGTGTTAAATCCAACATTGCTGATTGGCGTAATGTTTTCCTCTCAAATGGGGGTAGAGTTACTTTATTAAAAAGTGTGCTTTTTAGTATACCATCATATGCGATGCAAGTTTTAAATTTAAAGAAAAGCACTAAAAAATCCTCTGAGCCCACTTTTAATAAATTCCTTTGGA
>NW_018202806.1:0-553 GCF_001263595.1 Phalaenopsis equestris | reverse complement strand
GACGAGGTCACCTTTGACTAGGGTTTCCTCCACCCTCCTACAAAAAATAAGATACACACTTCACCGCTACATGGGTTCCCATTGTAACAACCCCACTAAACGTACGGTTCAACTTCTCTTCAAGCTCGGGCTAAATACCATTGAATTTAAATTTTTGGTGCTTGGCACTGCCTGCAATGGAAGGACAACTTTGTTGCTTAAAAAATTTTACTAGGATAAAGTATGGAAAAGGAAGCAATCATTGGATAGATTACTACATCTAATTTTTCAGTCCACCAGTTCTTCAAAGCATCTATTGTCCGCTTCACTGGATCCCAACCCAAGCCTGTGGATCTTCGTTTTAATTCCTTCCGTATTTCCAATCACATATAAAGGTTATCAGTGAGATGATATGGATTAGCTTGATCGAGTTAATATTAATTAGATTTACTGTTTTTAAATTCATTATTATATGATTAACTCTTATCTACACACGCGCGCGCGCGCGCACACACACACATATACACAAGATATTAACACTATATATATACATATATATATATATATACATATA
>NW_018202805.1:0-553 GCF_001263595.1 Phalaenopsis equestris | reverse complement strand
ATATATATATATATATATATATATATATTTGAATTCAAAAATGTCTGGGAAACAAGCCCAAGTGATAGAGCATTCTATAGGGGGGAGAGAGAGTACAATAAGTAACAGAGTGTCCCCCCTTATTTATGAAAATGACCCTTTATTTATAGAGATATGTTCTAGCTTTATAAAAGTATGCAGTAATCCCCTTATTTGTCAGATGAACATTTTGACAATTTACAAAGAAATTTGCATATAATAATACTGGAAAACTGATTCGATCGATATGAAGTTCACTGACTGCCTACTGAGCCTTGGCTCCGTTGACATCTGATCCAAGAGGATACTACTTTTCGATCGTTCTGATGGCCAATCACCGCCTTGTGAGAGATCCCCTCACACGCTCTACCGATTGCTCAAACAATACGCTCCCTTCGCTAGTGCCCAAATCAGATTGCCATCTACGAGTTACCTTTGATTGGTCATATCTTCTTCCCGAGACATCCATCTGTCTTGAGATTTGTGCTGACATATTTCTCAATTATATACATACATACCATTTTGTTAAAAAAAA
>NW_018202804.1:0-553 GCF_001263595.1 Phalaenopsis equestris | reverse complement strand
ATATTTTGTACCAACAAATTAAAATTGATATTTCAAGTTGTTAGGCCATTGCATTTGGAGTCACAATATTTTTATAAAAATTCTTTAAGTGCAAACTATTTTAATGCTCATAATATCATAGAAAATTAGCATATGCATTATTTTTTCTGTTGTACATTAGAAATTTAGAATAGGCTTTGTGTGATCTACTGAGGTATTGATGTTCATTCCTACTTGATTTGGATGTATTGATTCAGAGGAGAGAGAAAAAAAGAGCAAGTTAATTAGCGAGAGAAGTTGTAGGTCATTTTTTATAGGTATGTCATTTATTAGATAGTCATAACTTTTACAATCATCTTGATATTTTTTTGTGACAGATTAGAATATGTATATCATTATTATATATAGATCTTTTTATTATATAATTTGTGATATGATCTAAATAAATGTTGAATGCTTCTATTTCTTGATATTTTTATAAGATTAACGTGTGTGTTTAAATTACTTGTGAAATAAATCTTGGGTGTTATTTGTTAGATTTGATACAATGTAATGCACGCTGGTTAAGACTCGT
>NW_018202803.1:0-553 GCF_001263595.1 Phalaenopsis equestris | reverse complement strand
TTAATATTTTTATTTATAACATGTTGGCATCATAAATTTATGCATGAAAAAAATTACTTTGCTTTTAAAAAGACCATGGTTATAATATGTTTATGCATATTTTGTTAAAGGTTTAAATGGAAAGTATTTAGACAAGAGAGTTTTGGTGTATTATTTTTATTAAGTACAAGTTCAACTTCTTTCTTTATTCGCTGGTCATGACAAACAATTGCGAATTACTACTACGAATTGGTAAGAAACTGACAACTGCTTTGATGCAGATTATCACGTTTGATTAAAAAAATGACAAGCAATTACGAATTGGTAAAAAAAATTAATATAAAACTAATATACATTTAGTTTTCTTGTGTGCTATATCAAAATTGGAGGCCATATGGAGAAAAAAATATTAGGTCAAGACTCCAGGTGGAAAAAATATTAGGTCAGGACTCCGGATGCATCCGAAGTCAAATAAAGATGTGACGCGTGTAAAATTGAGCAATCACAATGTATTGTAGTGGATACACTTTACACATGATGCTCCTTTATTGGACTCTGGATACATCCGGAGTCC
>NW_018202802.1:0-553 GCF_001263595.1 Phalaenopsis equestris | reverse complement strand
AAGTGGGGAACAATTAGAATATAAATTACCTAGGATTAGTTGAACAAAGATTAAATATATAATTTATGATTTTAGTGTATATAATATTAACAATATTGATTACAATAAAGTGATAAAGAAGCACTTATGTATGGTAAATTCAAGTTTCTAAAATTCATTATAATAGAAAAATAAGAAATAAAGGAGGATATAGGTCTAAAGCTAGGTTAGTGAACCTAAAGCTCCTTTACAATAGAAAATAAAATGGACAATTAAAAATAATTAAAATAAAATCACAATTAGATCAATTATGTTTTATGAATCCAAATGTTTAGTTGTAAAACTAAATTGAGCCTAACAAAAATAAGAACGTTAATATGTATGTGGGGCCAAAAATAGAAAAGATGAATTAAGAAATAATTTAAAAAATATACATAGTGGAAGCCTCATCTTTTGAAGATAAGATAATGAAAAGTAAACTCAAATGATTTATCTACACACAACAAATGATAGAAAATGCACCAATCACTGCAATTAAAAAATTTATTTTAATAAAAAATTCATATGATTCATG
>NW_018202801.1:0-553 GCF_001263595.1 Phalaenopsis equestris | reverse complement strand
AAAAAAAAAATGGATAAATAAACCATTACAGTAGTGCCAAAATTTTCAAAATTCAATAAATATCTAATCTAAATCTAAAGCTTTACCTTTATGCATTTTATTTAGAGATGTATATTTATTTTATTAATTCATAATACTCATCTTTTTATTCATTATACTCTTTAAAAAGAATCTTTTTTGAAAATCTCATTTAATACATTCTCAAACTAACAATACTATCTTTCATTGATTTTCTTAGTCTTTAAATAAGATTATGAAACATTTTTTTTAATGCATTTGACTTGATCAAAATCCATATACTTTGTATCTCATACCTAACATATTCTATATCTATGTTTCTCCAATTATAGTACCAAGCCTATTATATAACTCATCAAAAGTTGTAATGTTCTCTGGTTACTGTTGGAGAGTTCTAACCCACATTAGGAAGTAATTTATTCCCTTTCTTCAAAATATACTTAACTAATTGTGTTTCTTATATTAGATATTTCCGTTTCTTGTTTTTCTTATTTTGAGGAATTCCTATTTGGTTTCCTTTCTTTATTATATATAT
>NW_018202800.1:0-553 GCF_001263595.1 Phalaenopsis equestris | reverse complement strand
TTTTTTTTATAGGATGTGTATGTGCACCTAAATGATGCCTGGAGTCACCACCTAGCTGGGCTCGCTAGCTCTAGTGATTAATCGTCTATTGAGTCAGACTTTGAGATCTAGATGGAGGCTATCAAAGGGAGGAAGAATGGTTGGGTGTACCGTATTAGAACTCAAGGATTTATTTATTGGACATATCACTCCCATTGTAGTTAGAGGACATCATTAATTTATGTTAAAGTGGTTAGGCTTGTTTTCACATTCATCAAGAAGTTCCATGCCAAGTACGTTGTTGATATGTGTGACATGTAGTTTAGAATGAGGGAGAGGGACCATGCTTAGGATCACAGATTCGAGAGCTTTGAGGCATCCATTCATGAGCTACAACACTAGTAAGAATTTTAATATGGTATGATACTTGTGATCAACATGATTTAGGACGAGGACGATGAGAAGGATAATAAGGATGATGATGGCCATCAGGATGATTATTAATTAATTAATTTATTTATTTATTTAATTATTTTTATTTTTTTTGTATCCATAGAGTTGTCTCATTTTGAAT
>NW_018202799.1:0-553 GCF_001263595.1 Phalaenopsis equestris | reverse complement strand
ATTCAATAACCAGCGACTAAAGCAATGCAACATGAGTCTTTTCATTACAAAATGTAGAAGATACAGTTGTTCAACTGTAACATTTTCTTGGGAACAAAATATCAAAAATACAATTATTTCACCATAACATTTTTTTCCTCGAAAAAAATGTCAAAAATACAATTGCTTGGCATAATATTTTCTAGCTCAAAAAAAATATCAAAAATATTGTCTGGCACAATTTGATTAGGTCTTTCTACGGGTCTGTTTGTTGTATGTAGAGACAAAATTGTTCATTAAAGATGACATGGTGGGATATTAAGGTTTTTTCGATGACAGAATTGAAACAATTATAGGCTTTGATGTTGTCGGGGTAACCAATAAATATATGTTGAATGGAGCGTTGAGCGAGTTTGTGACGATACGATGGAAGGAGCCATGGAAAACAAGCATCTCTAAATGCTTGAAGATGTTTATAATTTGGTGGTTCATTGTAAAAGAGTTGATATGGGGATTGATTGCAAGTGTGGTTGACAGAATATGATTAATTAGGTACATTGCAATGAGGATTGTG
>NW_018202798.1:0-553 GCF_001263595.1 Phalaenopsis equestris | reverse complement strand
TGTGTTGTTCGTAACCTTATATGATTTTAGCTAATTCATTGATGTTTCTGTGTTAGCCAATACGATACTGATCTACATAAATGCAACTAGAGAAAGACACAGAAGGAGAATTGCAGCAGTCATATGCTTGATCTACGAATATTACAACTCGTACATAAATTACTCCCATTGCATGACCACCTCATATGTTGGAGAAAGTCCCGAAGAGATTTAACGATATGTTTTGCATGACACACGTATTATTCAACGATCTATTAGAGGAACTACATAGAAATCATGAACTTCATGACTCTTATAGGACGACTTCGCAAGAGGTATTAACGATAACCCTCTAAATATTATCCCATAATGAAACAATGCGTTGAGCAATAAAGCGATTTCAACACTACTCCAAAAATAATTTGCAAACACTTGTGAGTTTTTCTTCACAAATAATAAAATATTCTGATCCTACGTTCGAACGGTCCCCTATAGTGATTTCATGCGATGCATAGTACATGTCATTCTTTAAGGTAACATCTCAAATTCATTACATTCAATTTTGAAAAAAACA
>NW_018202797.1:0-553 GCF_001263595.1 Phalaenopsis equestris | reverse complement strand
TATACATCTCCACGATCTGAGACAAAAGAACATTGTTGGGGCCATTCTTCAACTTAGTGCTGACTTCCATAATTTCAATATGAAGGATTTGTAAGATCTAGGACTTCGCCCATTGTCTTTAATGGTCGGTGAAACAATTAATGACAAGCGAGCAAATCACGCGAGTCAAGTGTAGAATGCATGAGTAAGAACCTCTATAATCAAAGCCAATTGGTACTCACTCTTATAGAGAAATAGAATTTTATGGGATTTTTAGAGACAATGACGGCTTAGAGCATTAGCCCAATACCAAGGATTTTTTCTCTTTGTTTCTTTAGTGCTGATTACACTATTTATAATAATATGTTGAAGATATGCTATTAAAATTAGCCAAGCAAACAATGCCTCCACACACTCTCACATTTCTTTGACGCAGAAGAAGAAAAATGTATTTTTTAACTTATAATGATGAAAAGGAGGGTTTCTTTTAATGATGATTGATAAATTTATTTATTTTGCTCAAATTTTAAATTTTTTATTACCAACGAATCCTTAACAAGCAATCCTTTCACAG
>NW_018202796.1:0-553 GCF_001263595.1 Phalaenopsis equestris | reverse complement strand
TTTACATACATATCACACGATTCTTATGTATTTACATATCTAACCTAAACATTCATATTAACATGCATACTACTCGAATCTTCAACATCACATCAAAAATACCACCATTATTACCTTTTAAAAGTGAAAACATCTTTTCATGGATAAGTTTATGGCACAAAAATGTTGTAAGTGAATTGTGTTGTATATATATGTAAATTTCCTTAATAATAATAATAAATCTAGTCCAATATGTAGTGGTGATACCTGCGATCAAGCGGGCTGCTATGGAATTCATCATCGGTCTCCTCATATTCAATGGGATTTGGTGATTGCGCATCAAATGCGTGCTGAGGCGTCGGCGAGTCACCATTCAGCCCGCCATTGGACACCGGTTTGGCAATAGGTTCTCTTTTGTTAGCTTGCTCTGGAGATATTTGCCTTTTCCTACCCAAATCAGATTCACAAGTAAACAACAGCCATAAGGAACTTAAATTATGAAAACAAAAAAAATTATACAATTATTGCGCAATGAGATAATTTACATACTTTGTGATCTTGATAGCCTCATTTA
>NW_018202795.1:0-553 GCF_001263595.1 Phalaenopsis equestris | reverse complement strand
TTTTTTTTTAATTTTACCAAATATGAAATATAGAACACAAAAACACATTTATAAAGTCAATTTTAGCAGTATGAGAACATGTTTCAACACATAGAGTTATTTAATAAGAAAAAATATTTATAATTTCATGAAAATAAAAAATTAATTTACTACTTAAAAATAATTTTATCAAAAGATTAATCGTATAAAATACATTTGATAAAGTGCAAAATAGATTTCAGTCATTTGATTAAATGCCTTTTGTTTGTATAAAATTAATTCGTCATCAAATTAATTTTCAATATCAACAATTGTTACTTTCATTTTGTCCAATAAACTTTGATTTTCAATAATACCGAATTTAAAATAGTTATGTTGTTACACTTTAAATAAAAAATTGCAATTGAATCACAGCAATACGAGATATTTTTAATCAAAATAATGCAAGATTTCAAATTACAACCACGTGAAATATTTACTCAAAATAATCTGCGATTTACAATTACAACATCACGAAATATTCACTCACAATTGCATCGTTTGCAGGGCGCATTATTGCATTGTATTTGGGTGG
>NW_018202794.1:0-553 GCF_001263595.1 Phalaenopsis equestris | reverse complement strand
ATCATAAAATATTTTTTAAAGTTATAAATGTAAATATTGAATTTAGGTGTTAGATTGGTACATAAGAATTGTGTGGTATGCATGTAAAGTACCCTTTTTTTTGAAGGCCCAAGCTTCATACAGTGGCTTTGGACATCAAAGAAGTAAAATTGTTATTGTGGGGCTCAAAAGCCATGGTTAATCATGCAACATTTTATCTAGATCTTATATCTATAGTTCAATTAATCTTTCTTTTGGTGGGGTATTTCTTGAAATATCCATTTTGAATGGGTATTTGCCGCATTTATTTTATTGAAGTTATTATTGTGATACTATCCTTAATTGTTTGACAAAGCCCTTTCACCATTGAAAAGTATCAAAACATCACATTTATGTCGTAAAAAATGAAGTATTGAGCTATCATATATGGTTTCGTAGCTTGCAACTTTGGGTTCCTTTCCTTGTATGGAAATTAAGAAAATAAAAAGAAATTAACATATATACCATACATTTATCATGGATTTACATATCTAACGCTTAAATTTTTGTTATTTATATTTATAATTCATTGGTG
>NW_018202793.1:0-553 GCF_001263595.1 Phalaenopsis equestris | reverse complement strand
GACTGGTGTCGACCAGAAGTAAAAGAATGACTAAAATTGGAGTTGAAGATGTCTGAGAACTGTCGCGAGCAGGGGGAGTGGCCATAGGTTTCAGAGCTTGGAGGAAGGAGTTATAGAAGATCTAAGATGTTTTAAATCAAATTGTGATGGTTCACAGAGAAATTGAATCGCAATGGTAAGATCAATTAGCGATTATATCGGCGGTGTTCGGTCACTGTATGTCGCTGTCACCTTCGTTGCTTCCCAGTTATGTGAATCACGACTGTATGACATGAGGCGCCCCGCTCCTAGCTGGCTCAAATTGTGTCTGTCTAGTAAGTTCGGTCACGAGAGTTTCGCGATCTAGTTGGGCAATGTTGCCCGCCACGAACATTGTATGAAGGTGACAGACGCCTGTATCGGAAGGTTTGATCGCCACGATTTCAATGATTTAAGAAGCGGAAGAAGGATAATCGATGCTCTGTTCCCACTTTGATAAATCCAACACCGATTTCCACACAAAAATTAGGGCAAATGAATATGTTTTTGCCAGAACATCAAATAACTCAGCAGG
>NW_018202792.1:0-553 GCF_001263595.1 Phalaenopsis equestris | reverse complement strand
CTCTAAATTTAAGCACTGCGTAAATTTAATTGATCTTTATTATTGATCATAAAAATTTAGTTGTAGAAGTAAAGAATGTTTTATTCTAATGTTAGATTTCTGTTCTATATTCATTATTTTTTTTGAGAATTTGTGTTAAGATAATAATTATTAATATTGTGACCAAAATTTAATTAGTTATTTAATTTTTAGCTTATGTAATATTTATATTATATATATTATTTGCGTTTGAGTGCATGTGCATTTATGAGTATATGAGAGTTGATATTCTGCGAGCTGCCGGCCCTATACTCTTCCTCCCATTATAAATTGTTTTTGTCTTTTCTTCTATTAAAATGATATTTTTTTGGTGGGCGTTATTTTTGTGGTCTAAAGTTTCTAAGATTAATTTTTATATTATATTTTTAAATTTTTTTATTGTTCATAGCACCAATTTTAATAACTTATCAATTCAAAGAATATACTTCGGCATAAAAACACATATTGGGTTTTGATATTTTTGGCCATTTTAATAAAGAAAATATTAAGTAAGGACTGTAAATCATTTGGAGTT
>NW_018202791.1:0-553 GCF_001263595.1 Phalaenopsis equestris | reverse complement strand
GTTGGATGTTAGTCCACGTGCATTCCTTCTTAATGCAGGCAAATTATCACATTTTCTTTGACTAGCTCTTGAAATGAATGATAGTTCCGACACTTACCTTCCAGACCTATTCGCTTCATATATTTTCTAGGTTTGATGTTAATTTGTGCACTTTCGTTTCTAGTATAGACACATTCTCAGCTTCCTTTAGCTAGTTCTCAGGATGAGTGATAGTTCTATGTTGTCCCTCATGATCTTTTCACTTTGCCTAATTTCTAAGTTGGATGTTAGTCACCGTGATTTCCATCCTAGTTTAACACATTCTCAGTTTTCTTTGGCTAGCTCTCAGTATGAGTGGTAGTTCTAAGATTACCCCTCCTGAACTAGTCGTTTCATCTACTATTCAGGATGGATGTTAATCCCTGTGCTTTTATTCCTACAGTAGACACTTTATTAACTTCTTCTTGTTAGCTCTCAAGATGCATGATAGTTCCAGGACCTTCCTTCTTGATCTAACCACCTTACATATTTCATAAGATGAATGTTAGTCTCACTACTTTCCTTTATAGGCTAA
>NW_018202790.1:0-553 GCF_001263595.1 Phalaenopsis equestris | reverse complement strand
TTTTTTTTTTCTCAAAGATCACGTTTTATTGAAAAAGATGCACATCATATTTCTATATTAGTCCGTCATATAATTTGAAATATGAAATTGGGTCTCTATGCATAATTATTCCATATTTTATTTTATACCAAAAATTTATCTCCTTAATCTTCATTAGAATACTTTAAAAGGGTTTAAGTATTAAAATAACATATAATACACATTTAATTATGTATATATAGGCCCACATAATTGATTATTTTCCAACAATCTCTCACTTAGGCCATATATGTCCCTTACAAAATGTGTATAACCTCATGAACTCAATTCTTTTGCAATTTTAAATAAGTCCATTAGTTTATATAAATATAGAAAAAAAGCTATTTTCATTATATTTAGCATGACTAAATTCATCAATGATCACATATATTAATATAACTAAATGACATAAATCAAGTATGAACATATAGCATGAAAATTATATGTAATGTGATATAAACATATCTTGATGCATTCCTATTTTTAATGTAAATTTAATGGTCTTTTAATATCTTCTAAAATGTGTAACCAACTA
>NW_018202789.1:0-552 GCF_001263595.1 Phalaenopsis equestris | reverse complement strand
AACTTTGACGTTGTGTTTGGAATTTAGGAAATATTGCTCAAACTTTTTTTCTGTTATAAAATTTGAATTCTCTATTTACTTAGAACAGAACCAACAAAAGGATGTGAAGTCACATAAGCTTGATTGAGAAGGAATACATTTTGTTAGAATACATCACACAAGCCAAAATGTCTTGCAATTACTTAAAATTTTGAAAGTTTCCAAAATTTAAAAATTCGGTTCTATTTGGGATTTCATTTACTTTATTTTATAAAATATTATACATTTGTGAGCTATTGAATTTAAATGTGTTATTTAATTGTGTCTAAGTGATAATATAAATGGAATTTAATCGAACCTTATTTATAGAACTATAATAAAAGTTTAAGACTATGTATGAAGCCATTAGTGATCACTTTTATTTTTTGTTTTTATTATTTTATTTTATTTTATTTATGTTTTGTTTTGAAATAAAATATGTTTCACATATTTGATTAAGACATAATTATTTTTAAAAACACTCTAAATACCTACAAAGTTTTTTTAGTATTGTTAAAAATATATTATTTTTTT
>NW_018202788.1:0-552 GCF_001263595.1 Phalaenopsis equestris | reverse complement strand
ACATCACGTTAGTCCCTTTATATAGCATGGGATAATAGGATAGGCTGGTTCACATACCACTTAGTGATGTTATATACATTCGGCTTACATATAAATGCACGTAATATTATACACATATGCATGCCCGTCTATAATAATTCAGAAGTGCGAGTATTTTTGAAATAATAAAATAAGTATATGCGCACCATATGCATGTTATTATTGTTATCACATGAATCCATCTAATTGGCTCTATCTGATAGGAAATGGTTTAGTTAATTCTTTTGGAGGATAATCTTGCTTTTTTTTAATCTGGATTGCAGAATTCAGCATTCCAGAGCGCTTCTTTATTGTCTTTTAGAAGTACAGAAGTAGCAGACTGATGATTTCTTCTCTGATTAGATATTGGGTGCAGGCCATATCTATATTTACCTTCTTTGCAGCCTAAGGACAGCAACCAAAAACCTCTTGGATTCAATGACAACTGGCCAGGCAGAGATGCTGAAAAGCAGCATTTTTTGTTTTTCTGACTCTACCAGGATTCATCAAGGCTTCAGGCAGGAGACCTGCCGA
>NW_018202787.1:0-552 GCF_001263595.1 Phalaenopsis equestris | reverse complement strand
GATTAAATTGAGCTTATTTAGGAAACTTGCGTTTACAATCTGACCGTATAGCTCAAAGTCATTGAATGTTTTGATCTAGTGACAAAAAATTTTGGGGAGGACCTTTTTTTTCTATCCATACCAGTTCAAATATGGCTTGCTACTGCCAAATGCTGTGGTCAGAGAAGTTTTGGTCAATGACAAAGGATTTGTAAGGGGCCTCAGATGCCCATAAAGTTGTAAGAGAGAAAGTTGTTGCTTGTCGTTGAGAAGAAACCATGAGGGAAGGCTGCCCTCTGCAAAGCTATGATAGTGACCGGTTGACTGTCATCGGGGGTCGTTCATGTCGAGGTTGCTGCCAAAGGTGTGGATTTTTTTTGGTTCTATATCCCTAATAACTCTTATTTTTCAGAATGTTTCCACCAGTGAATTAAGTATTGTTGAGATGGAAACTAAATTATTCTCTTTAAAGTCCCGACACTTCAGGAGCATGCTGTGAAGAAAATGTTAGGATGCCAAATAAGATAGCATCAGAAAGTGTCAAGAGAGAGAGAGAGAGAGAGAGAGAGAGAG
>NW_018202786.1:0-552 GCF_001263595.1 Phalaenopsis equestris | reverse complement strand
AAATGAATAATTAGGAGATAAATAATAAGAAATCATATAATAAAAAAATATTATTTCATAAATAATTTTAATGCCTCAAAGAAAATGTCTTGAAATTTAATAGATTTTTAGTATATTTTATATTAATATTTTGTAAACAAGTCGGCTCAAGAGCCAACGAGCCAAGTTGAGGCTGGCTTGAGCTTGGTTTGTTAGCTCATTTAGCTTAGTTCACGAGCCACTTATCGGGCCGAGCTCACAAGTTGACTTAACTCACTTGCACCCTTAGTCAAAATTGATAAGATGAAAAGTAAAGCATCTCCTTAAATAAGTGATAGTTTTCATGAGTTTTTTCCAAATGAGAGGTAGCTATTTTCACATTTAAATTATAGAGAGCCAAAATTGTGAAAGTGTTAGAAGAATAAGTAGTATTACAGTTGTAAATTCTCTATATGTCCTTAGCTTTACACATTAAGTTGACACAATCAAGGTTGGGGAGCCCTAAACCCCTAATGTGTTTAGTTTTAGTAGTGGTATTCAAGCAATGAAATCCATAATATTGTTGGAAACTAT
>NW_018202785.1:0-552 GCF_001263595.1 Phalaenopsis equestris | reverse complement strand
TATTTTATCTTGAATTTACTAAATCTAAATGAGTTGTTAAGCTCGTTTAAATTGGGGAGATCTTTTTAGCAACCGTAAGCTACTTCATTCAAGGGACTTTCATAAATTCAAAAGGACGTATTATTTCATTTTTTGTTTTTTTAATGTAAAAAAAATTTTGAAAATATGTTTTATATTTTTTTAGTTTTTGTTTACCTTTGCTTGTAAAATAAATAAATTCAGGTTGAAAATGATGTAAGATAAATAAATAAAATTTCAATGCTTAAAATGTAAATGCATACCTTAGCGTCTGCTATCACTGCAAGGTTAGAATCATAAAACATACCATATTTGCAGAAAATTTAAATAAATTGTAGGAAAGCAAGCAGGAGCATTCGATATGGAGAAAGTCAAAAAATTGAGTCATACAAGAACACGTCAAGTAAAACCATAGTCACATATGGAAGATCACAACTAAGTGTAGGACATTGGTAAAGGTGGAGGTTCAGAGTTGGATTGCGTGCTTCCCAGCCTTGAGTAAGAGCTACCAACCCGACAATCTACGGAGGGCAG
>NW_018202784.1:0-552 GCF_001263595.1 Phalaenopsis equestris | reverse complement strand
AAAGGTGTCAAAAGATAGGGTATCCTCATAATAGAGCTGACTCTAAGGTCATATGGCTTGAGGAGCATGGTTAGATAGCCAAAAGTGTTTGAAGACAAAATGTTCTAGTAATAAAGCCGACCTTAAGTCATATGGCTCAAGAAATGTGGCTATAAAGCCAAAAAGAGTTTGAAGACAAGACATACTCAAACTGATTGACTACAATATAGTAGAGCTCGAGTGACATCGAACATATGGCTATGTAAAGCCTAAGACACTCTCATAAAGGAAGAGGCCTAAGTGGGGATTGGTTTGAGAGGTTGCAAAGCTAAATTGCTACAAAACCCGTCGTACCTCAAAACAAGGTCTTATTAACAATGGTCGGCCAATTGAAGGCAATAGTTCTATTAATCAGAACATCAAATGATCAGGGAGGGATGTATCCAAATTGAAATTGTCTTGGAAGTATGTATCCTGAGCAGGCATCAAATAAGGTAGGAGGTATGTATCTTGCTAAAATATATCAAATGACATACAAGGTATGTATCTTGGCTGAGCATATAAAATAATACA
>NW_018202783.1:0-552 GCF_001263595.1 Phalaenopsis equestris | reverse complement strand
CCCCTAGATCTTTATACCGTTTTTAATTTACTCGCTACATCCAGATGTTGAGTTATGTAGCTATGACCATATTATACAGTGGTAATATTCTGCAATATGCTAAGCTCCTGATAGGAACGACTCACATTATGTCTCAGATTTTAGTTTTCCGGTTCCCAATATTTGTGATGAGTACTCATTTGAAGTATTTATGTTCTCATTCACTCAAATGTCACTTGAATAATAGGTATTGCACAGGTTGTGCTTGGAGATCTGGTCTTTTGCAAGAGTGATAATTTTGAGAAGGTAGCTTCTTTTGAGAGCATTGAGCCTTCATACGAAGGTAGTGATGGAGAGCACACTAATAGTTTACCTGATATATCTGATGCCGCACTTCCTGAGGAAAAGGTTCGGCTTGTAAAGGTATGTTTAGTTTTTTTAATGGGATTGTGATTTATTCTAAAGGTCATTAATCTAACATCTGAACTCACTTCTTACATTTATACCACTCAACCTTTCATATCACATAAAAATTACTACTATTTTGACTTTTAAAAAGTGAAATACACCTTT
>NW_018202782.1:0-552 GCF_001263595.1 Phalaenopsis equestris | reverse complement strand
TGAATATCAGCAGTCCCGCCAAATATATATTTTTAAGAATATATAGAAAAAAAAATACTTTATAATAAACCATTAAATAGACCGTTAATTTATTATAAAATGAGTATCCAAATATATAATTTTAAGAATATATAGAAAAAAAAACATTATAATAAATCATCAAATCGACAATTAAATTATTATAAAATGAGCATCTAATTATATAAAGGCTGAGTGAATCCATGTTTAAATTTATCATTAAATTTATTTATTAAAATTAAAATTTATGTTATTTTTTTGAAAATAAATAAATAAGAAAAAAAATACATACATATCACATA
This sequence comes from Phalaenopsis equestris, assembly GCF_001263595.1. Taxonomy (NCBI): domain Eukaryota; kingdom Viridiplantae; phylum Streptophyta; class Magnoliopsida; order Asparagales; family Orchidaceae; genus Phalaenopsis; species Phalaenopsis equestris. The sequence continues at coordinate 232 of NW_018202782.1, read as the reverse complement.
ATTTCTAGCTTTTAGACATATAACACTTAAAATTTGCTATTTATATATATGGCATTTTGGTGTTAAATTATAATGAATTATGTGAATTTCATTTAAAAAATCAGTATAATATTATTTTTGATATAATATCAAATATTTGAATTTTATGTTCGAAAATAGGGGCGTAAACGAGCCGAACACAGACTCAACTCGTGTTTGATTCGTTTATATTTCGAGCTCAAAAAGTGTGTTC
>NW_018202781.1:0-552 GCF_001263595.1 Phalaenopsis equestris | reverse complement strand
AACTAAACCTCAACCAAAAGTGAGGTCAACAGACCCTTACTTTATAACATTGTACCCTAAATAAGATCATAACGTATAATATTGTATTGAAGACATTCCAATAATATATAACCTCTATAGCCACCGACCACCACCAGTTTTTGTCGACTGTTGCTGTCAACCCATGCTTGTAAACATTGTATCCTAAATGTGGATGTAACATATAACACCCGCATTAAAGACCTAGATATAACTTTTTTCCTTGATAGTCATCGACCACCATCTACTATCATTGGTCGTCACTGCCTGCCACTGACCACCAACCACTAACACCCCCTATTTGCAAACATCATGTCCTAAATATGGTTGTATTACTAATATCAATGATTCAGTGATAACTTCCAACCTTTGTAGCCCCCGAACACCATTGACCACTGCCTATCAGTAGCCATCAACCAATGTTGATCGCCCCTGCTCACTACCATCATTAGTGACCCTTGCTTACTAACATAATATCCCAAATATAGTCATAAAGTATACCACTATATTGAATATCAGGCAATAGCTTCCAAC
>NW_018202780.1:0-552 GCF_001263595.1 Phalaenopsis equestris | reverse complement strand
TAAATACATATAAATTGAGAGGTATTTATGTAAATGCCAAAATAATATTTAGTACAAACCTCTACATTTTGCAATCACCCTTCACCAATATATTAGCTCAATTAGTACTTATATACTAATATATATTTCATTTATTGTGTATAGAATCAAGATCTTATACTCTCATATACTCATCACTCTATTAAATTAACCTAGCAATCTTGGGTTTGGAGTCTTTTAATTTATCCACCAAATTTATTTGGCATCGACCCAAAATGTAATTTTTCTTAAATTAACAAAAATGTCACAAATGAAACAAAGTTCTTCTTTGTGTTTTTTTATAGGTAATTGAGAGAGCAAAGGAAGGTTTGCGCCATTCTCGCTTGCTATTGAGATGATGTTTGCTGAAGGCAGAAGAGATTATGAACTATCATTAGATAACTAATCAGGGATTATCAAGTAAACTGTTCAATAATGATGTTTATTAGAAATAGAGGTATCTTTTATTAAAAGCTATAATGTGCCATTGAGTAATGGCATTACTAATCTCTGTTTATTATTATTATTATTATT
>NW_018202779.1:0-552 GCF_001263595.1 Phalaenopsis equestris | reverse complement strand
AAAAAAAAAAAAATATCATTGTCAACTAAGTTATTTATCTTATTTGAAGAGAAGTACATGATTCGATGTTTAGATCTAAGCAAGTGTGCATTTTATCCATGATTATTAAGATAAAAAATTACTATTGTGCTAAACATAAATATGGTGGATACTAGGCATATATTTTGTCATTTTTATATAGTTTCCATATTTTCATTTCTAGGGCTTTTTGCTCTTACGTTTGCTCTTCCAGCTTTTGGCTGTGTTGCATCTATTTTTTTTTTAGTAGATAATGAAGGGTTTTAGAACTTCCTTTTAAGGATCTCTACATTTGCAACCATTTTTAATAGTGATTAAGGTATTAAAAGGGATATACACAGATAAAAGATATTGTCATTTACATACATTCCACCCAATTCCTTTGTATTTACATATTTGGCACCAAAATTTTACCTTTTTTACATTTACAATACCAAATCTTTCACATCACATAAAAAATCACTTATTTAATTTTTAAAAAGCTAAATGTACATATATGTGAAGCGTGGCAGAAGATTCGCGATAAAAGAGTGA
>NW_018202778.1:0-552 GCF_001263595.1 Phalaenopsis equestris | reverse complement strand
TTATGCAAGCATTAAGACATCGAGTAGCATGTCGGTAAATCCTTGTTTTGTTTTGTTTTGTTTTGTTTTCTTACACAAATATGCGGAAATTGGGTGATAAGTATGTAAATCCCCACAAATACATAGAAATTGAGTGGTATGTTTGTAAATTTTCCTTTCTCTCGTTTTTGTTTCGCATGTAAATACAAAAAAATTGAGTGGTATGCATGTAAATTGGAGTGGTAGACAGAAGAGAATGAGTGTGAGTTTGAGCCGTTCGGTTGAGGGCTTTATATAGGGTGGATGGGCTCAAGTTGGTGATTGGAGGGAAGGAGGAGGGAGGAGCTGTCTAGGTCGAGTGTTGGAGGAGAAGAGGGCTTAGCCGGTTTTGGGAAGGGGAAGTGGATGCCGTGGGAACCAGTGGCTTGCCGAAGAGAGGAATTGAGGGGAGGAGTGAGCTGTCGTCTGAGGTGAAGGAAGGACGAGAAGCTTCACTGCCGTCGGGGGAGAGAGAGAAAGAGAGAGATAGATGTGCTACAGTTGTCTTTTTAATTGTTTGTTTTATTGTTTCAC
>NW_018202777.1:0-552 GCF_001263595.1 Phalaenopsis equestris | reverse complement strand
TGATAGGAACTATGCCAGTGATGTGGATGGCATAGGCTCGGACAGGTTCATTCGAGATCTCTTCCACTGTTGCCTTATCTTTCATCTAGGTATTACTCCTAAAACTACAAACTCCTTGAGCTTTTTCACTCTAATCAACTCATCAACCATGCTCTCGAGGTCTCAACATTCATCTGTATCATGATCATAGTTTTGGTGGTACTTATAGTACTTCTTAGGATCCCAGAGGTAAGCGATGATCTTTATTGGTGGTATTTTCTTAAAATACTCCTTATTCTAGATGGCCTACACTAAATGCGTCATCAAAACTCTCAATAATCATTTTTGGTAGTTTGTGGTTAGGCAACGAGCACTTGTTATAGAGAGTCAGTTGCTAGTCAAGTTAGCGAGTTTGGCCTCCTCATTTGTGTGATCTGTTTCCAAGGCAGCCAATTTTCTTCATAACATGGATGGGCATAAGGGTGTGAGTCATCTCCCGACGTCCACCTATCTCCTTGTGGAGCTCTCTTTTGCGGGCAATGGGTGGAAGGCTCTCCTTTAGATGAAGCATAT
>NW_018202776.1:0-552 GCF_001263595.1 Phalaenopsis equestris | reverse complement strand
TACGATTTTGAATTTTCACACTAATTTATTGAATTGGATGGTTGGTTGGCTTTCTGACATCATGAATTTTCAGATTAAAATTACAGATTACTTGCATGTCAGCTTTGTTCAACATAGTGTTATTTTCATGAACAAATTGAGCAATACAAAAGTTGATTGATCCTATTGTAAATGTTCTAAAAGTTAACAATGACCATCTTTTAACATATGACCGCACTTCTCAGAGTTCAAATGAAACCATGAGCAAAAACTATGGAAATATAACATGGAAAACTACATAACATCAGCGAAATTTTATTAATTTGGCCTTCAATTTACTGATTTTATATTATACTACAACATATTATATACTTTATTACATCATATTATACTATACAATCTTAGACTAAATTAAACTATATTGTACGATACTATGATACACCAGGGATCACCAATAAGAAATCCAATGATTTCAAAATTTTTCTCCAATCCAAATACTATAAGGATGGCCCTTACACATATTTCAATAAAATTGAAAAGAAAAAACAATGCCACAATATGCTTGTAGCACAA
>NW_018202775.1:0-552 GCF_001263595.1 Phalaenopsis equestris | reverse complement strand
GTTCTCCTCTGCTTCCTCTTCCTCCACCTCCTCGATGACGCCCTACTCTGTGAACTAAACAACTCGGTTTGTAAAGGAACTGGAGGCTATGTGTTCGTAGCCATGGCATCTAAAACATCTCCTGATAGGCACTGTACCGGGCGAGCTACTCTTTTATGGCTTCTTTCCACTCAGAACTGGCTTATCACTTCCCTATCCTATCTTTCCAACTCCTCCATGGGCACCCTTGACAGTAGCTATAGCTGCAGGTGATTGCCTGAATGAGGATTGTCGCTTAATGAGGTCTGTTGCCTGCTCTGTTTCTATTTTCACCTTCAAGGCTAAGGTCTGGTCATCTCTCAGTGACAATATAGCTGTGAATGCACAACGTTGTTGATAGTGGACTTCAGACCCAAGATAACGGACAATGGTGTGTTCCTATGGCTCGATCAACTCACAGTTCATCTGAAATGGTCAAACTACGTCGTGAACTCCTCCACTGATAGGTCTCTTTGCTTCAGGTGATGGAGTCTCAAAAACATATCCCTATGGTAATGAGGTGGTAGGTATTTC
>NW_018202774.1:0-552 GCF_001263595.1 Phalaenopsis equestris | reverse complement strand
TGTAGATTATCTAGATAAGTTGATTGTCTGTTTGGACGAGTTCTTTGAGAATAACTAATTTATAGTTGTTTCTGAATAAATGATCATTATGCTTCTGTTAAGTAATGTTGTGTGTTGCAGAGCTATATTGTCAATATAATTACTACGATAGAAGCAAAAATCTAATTCATAATAGTTTTTAAAAAATAAGATACAGTCCTCAGTTAGGAGTGAGTATCATGATTGATAAAATAAAGTGAAAACAATTACAATTACAATTAAAATGTTAATTTTAAAACCCTGACGACGCATGTCATGAGCTACATTGTCCTCCTAGGAAACTATCCTACCCCAATCACTGTCAGTTGTGCGATATGTTGGAATGTTCACCCATCAGACAAAGCCACAATTCATATCTCAACTAAATGGGAGTTGTATTGTGAAGTATTGTTCATATCTCAACTATATGGGCTCAACTTGCTGAATAATCTTCCATCCAATTCATATCTCAACTAGATGGCTTCTACAAGCCAACATGGGAATTCAAACATGCAAAAAATGCCACAGAAAAAA
>NW_018202773.1:0-552 GCF_001263595.1 Phalaenopsis equestris | reverse complement strand
TGTATGTATGTATGTATGTATTTGTATGTATGTATATATGATGCAGGCACTAAACAGTGCCTGGGTGCGGGCTCTAAATACGTCCCGAAGCGTGGCACTTTGAAACCATGGGGGCCAGAAGCCCCGCGAAATGTCGTGAAGTGGGAGGATGCTGGAAGTGGGACCGTGATGTGTTGGGGAGACTTGTGGGTGAATTATTGTGAAGAATGAGTAAGAAGCGTCGCATGTTGTCGCTCCTGTGAGGTATTATCTGGATTCTTCTTGTCTTCCCAGCCCTCCCTTTTGTGTAGAAGTTTCTTTTGTCTAGGAGGGAGTCTATAAATTGTTGTTCTCTGTGTGTGAGAGTTAGTTCTTGCTGTGTTTTTTTAAGACACCTATGTGGAGTCTTTTTCCCCTTTATGGGTTGTATCTAAAGAGGTGGTTGTGCTTTGGCTATATCTTCTCCGAGATGGTGATTGTATCCTCCCTTTTTATCTTCCTCGAATCTTCTCCTCCCCACTCCTCAACTGCCAAACTCTCCCCTCGTCATCAACCCCTGTCATCCCCTTCCTG
>NW_018202772.1:0-552 GCF_001263595.1 Phalaenopsis equestris | reverse complement strand
TTTTTTTTTACGTTTTAGTAAAAAGAAAAATAAGTTAAGTTGATGAATAAATTTTATTTTTATTAACTCTTACCCTTGTGAAAATTGTTGATGATGCATCTTAGTTTCTCATTTGCTATAGTTTGAACCTCCATGTTATAAATCAATGATGCACATATTCTAAGTATCTGTCTCTTAGATCCTCCTAAAAGGCACTCAAAGATCTATGGGTTGATACTTGGGATTTGTTTTGCTCAACACATTTGAGAATTATTGAAAATAACACCTAATTTGCTATTTCTTATTTTTGCATATTTTAAAAGAGGACAGGGTGCCTTAGTTGTCTTTCTGCTGAAAATAAATTGATCAATAAATATTCTTGTTAATTTTGTAGAGTGATGGCAATATTGTTAAGAAGGAATTAGGATCATATCCAGGCTTGCACTTTAAATGTTGGCATTAAACACCTTGGAATGCGCATGATGGCAAATGTCCCTATAGTTACTTACATGGACATAAAGATTAGTGGATCCATCTCAAGTTTTGATTATGGGCATCTTGAAGCCTACATTA
>NW_018202771.1:0-552 GCF_001263595.1 Phalaenopsis equestris | reverse complement strand
TAGCCAAACCCAAGTTTATATTTAAGCCAACTAAAACTCTGAGCCAGGCACACCCAAGTCAAACCATTGCTCCCCCAAGTTCCAAAGTAGTACGATCACTAGACTCCTAACAACATAGAATGACCTAAGTGCCAGGAAAATTCACTTGGGACTATATGGTAGGGATTGAACCATCTATATCATGACCAACCACCTTAGCCAACCAACCACCCAGACTAGCCAACCTAAAACCATTCAGGCTAGGTCAAGATCGACAAATTGTTAATAATTTTTGCCCATGGCACTGGTATTAACAATTTATTTATTATTTATTTTTCCAAATAAAACTGATAAAAATGTGATGACAAAATAAATATTATTATGAATGTACATAAATTTTATTTTTTATTATTAAAATAATAAATAAATAATTATATTGTTATTTTGCTTTTTGGTATCTTAAATTATAATAAAACACCTGACAGTTTGATTTAAAACTCAAAATTTCAACAACTTATAATATTAAATTATATACTCTAATTTAAACATTGAAATAATTTGATTTGCTAGTAA
>NW_018202770.1:0-552 GCF_001263595.1 Phalaenopsis equestris | reverse complement strand
TATATATATATATATATAATTTATACATTATAATATGATAATTTAATTCATAAATAAATAATTTGATATAAGCTATGTATAGTTTAGATGTTAGATATATAAAAACGTTAAAATGTTGAGGTATGTATGTAAATACACAAAATTTTATTTTTACATAAAGATACAATGCAACTTTGTGGTTCATTTAATTAGGTGGAAGAACTGGAAGCTTGGGCGAAATGCCACGTACCTCATGGGACACTGTGTAGCTCGTGAGGCAGCACGTGATGGTGTTCACGCATAGATAACGCCGTACATCCACAATCCTGTCCGTCGAAATACCCTGCACGAATCAAGAGGCAATTGGTCAGGTAACCGCCTGCAGAAAAATACATGGCCCAGCCGCGTTCGGGGAAGGGAGGCACAAAGTCGCCGGTATCGGTGAGAAGGTGAGCGGACTCCATCCACCTCGCGGGGAAAACATGGCCGCGAAGCCTTGGCTCCACTCGCCTCGTGAAATTACCGCTCCTCATGAAACTCGAGCCACATCATTCTTTTAAAATTAATTTTTTT
>NW_018202769.1:0-552 GCF_001263595.1 Phalaenopsis equestris | reverse complement strand
GTCATTTGTTTATCCCATCATGGACCTTAATAACTCCATTTTTACACCACGCCGCTCCTCCTGCTTTCCACATTTTGGTAATTGTTATTGCTCTCACCCGCTTCTCTTGCTCGACCGCTTTCGATCGCTATGATTTCAGTCTCTTTGTCCTAATGTCTCGAGTGGCTCCTGCACACGAAGTCGAGGGATCCAAGGGAACGCGCCTTCGATCTTCGTTCTTTGATCTCTCGGCATAAAAGGGGGGTTCCTTCGATCCATCTCTCTACCCTAATTATTGTTGACTTATTCTATGTCTATTTTGTGATTATGTAGAGAAAATCAAAGGGTTTTGTTATATGTGATTGCATAGAGAAACTTATTAAATGGTTATTGTATGTCATCATATGAGGACAAAATATTAATCTCTTTATGTTGACTATTTTTCCAATATTTTATATGTGCATCCTTTCATAATCTTGTGTGTTTGTTTTCTTTCAATACTCTATTTTATCCCGGGATATCCTCCTGGACAACCATGGGTGTGTTATATGTATGTGTTTTGCATGTTTTTTT
>NW_018202768.1:0-552 GCF_001263595.1 Phalaenopsis equestris | reverse complement strand
TATGAAAGATATGCATGAGATCCATGATATGCAAGATATGCATGATAGGAAAGCTATGCATGATAAATAGTTGCACATTAAAGTAAACTATGTATGTTAGTAGAAACTGTCTCAGAAGAATTTATGTTATGAAGATGAAATAACTTGTTTACAAATGCTTGTATGTGAATGTTAAGGGAGGAGTTCACCCTCTAATGGTACAAGCAAGGAACACCAGTTTACTCGTGTGCGTAGAGGTTTTTCTTCCGCCCCAGACAATTGTGAGTGATAGTTCACTAGATGCTGTGCCGAAGGGAGAATATTGGTCTGCGACGAGTAGACAAAACTTGCATACCCAGACAATTAAGATGTTTAGATCGTTAACTGCTATGCTAACAGGAGAATATTGGTCAGGGGAAAGTAAGAGTCTTTTCACCTCAAACAATTGCAATGTTTAGATCACCAACCACTGTGCGACGAGATAATCTTAGTCAGGGGTGTGTTAGGTTACTTTTGACGATGATTCTCAGACAGACAAATGTGTATGTAAATAATATAAAGTAAAAGTAAAGT
>NW_018202767.1:0-552 GCF_001263595.1 Phalaenopsis equestris | reverse complement strand
GTATGATCTGGTGACTTGTTGAATTATGAGTTTTGAATCACCATACATGGCAATGTTCATTATGTCCATTGATATTGCCAATTATAATCTAGAGATCAAAGCTTCTTACTCTGCTTCATTATTTGTACATGGCTTTGTCAGGTGATAAAAAAACCTTAAGATTCTCTAATCCAGTGTGACAAAAATAAAATCGATCCCTAATTTCCCTGGTATGACTGTTTCCAATCCTTTAACTTTTCTTGATGACAAAGCCCCATCAAAATACATTCCCCAATGTCTGGCACTGGACAGGTCCACTTGTAGTATCTGCTCATCTAGCAGGTCGTCATTAAGAGGGGACCCAACGGTAGTGGCTGTGCTGCAAGAAAATATGCTAAAATCTGCCCTTTGATTGCGCGAAAGGGTATAAAATTTAAGTTGAATTGGAATAAAAATATTGACTACTTTGCTAAGCATCCGAACAATGTTGGTCGGGTCATCAGATATTGCATTGGACTAAATTTCAAAATAAGGGTGCCTTATGAGAGAGCATGTAATGTCTAAGTTTTTGGG
>NW_018202766.1:0-552 GCF_001263595.1 Phalaenopsis equestris | reverse complement strand
TTCATGTTTTCTATTATGTCAGCATGTTATGATTGTATGTAGACATGTATAGTTTCATATGAGCATGCACGTCACTTTATTTTCATGTTTAAAATCTTATTTTTACCCTGATTATTTTGCTGAACTGGTTGTTGCTCATTCTTTATTATTTCCATCCAGGTAGGGGCAACGAGTACTGGGGTGAATAGTCATGTGTGACTTTATAGAAGCTTTTGCACGATAATTTTGAGAGCTTTATATATATTTTTTGGATACTTATAGTTTTTATTATATTAGATTTAATAACTATATATATCTACATTTTGATTATATGATTTTCATGTTTTCATAAATATGAATGAACTTTGACATGCAATATATCATGTATATGCGGCGATCCAGTTAGACTAATTCATTACTCACTGGGACTTAATTATAAAAGTCAGGATAAGTGCTGGAGAGAGTTGGTCTAACCAAATTGCCAGCCTCTGTCACACCTCTGTCGACCCCTAAAATGGGCATGTCAGTTGGGGTGTGACATATTTAGTGTCATATTTTCATTTAATTATAATA
>NW_018202765.1:0-552 GCF_001263595.1 Phalaenopsis equestris | reverse complement strand
GGCAGAGTTCATCGATTTATCAAATTTAATAAATCCTATTTAACATAAATCCGGCGATGCACCTAAATACCTCCTTTAGTTGATCATGGTATGTGAAACACCTCCTTTAGTTGATTATGGTCTTTGATGACGAGCAGATTTTGAGGAAGTAAAAAGTGGGAAGCAGATTCTCCAACTTTGGGATGAAATTAGAAGAAACAAATAAGTTATTTATGTCAATTTCATCGATAGTTCTGGCCTGTTTTAGTCACGAATATGTAATGTTTCACGAGTTGCATCCTTCTTGCCTGAAGCATACTTTCTCATGAATATTTTCTTAATTGTTCGTTACCACATCTGACATTTGAAGAAATTTTTTGTCATTTTTGTCCTTTTAATAATAGTTTCAAATCAATGTTGATTCCTGGTTACAGACACATGTAACAAATTATATGGTTTCAGAACATATTTTCTTGCTTCAAGAAACCCCCATACTACGGAAAGCATGACCTTGCTTTAAGGGGAGCATTTTAGTTTGCACAAGTCGCACCAGCCTGTCCTACTTTAATTACA
>NW_018202764.1:0-552 GCF_001263595.1 Phalaenopsis equestris | reverse complement strand
TTTTTTTTTTTTACTTTGATTATCTTCTTGGTGGGGCATTTACATTCATACCAAAAAAGAAGATTAGAAATCTGTCTCATTTAAGGGTATGTTTGGGGCAGCAGTATAATGACAGTGTGGTAAAACATCGTATTTTATGATGTTTGGAGAAATTTTGTTACGTCTGTTTTTTAAAAAAGTTATGATGGGGAGCTGTGTTTAGTTGTGTTTTGCAATCTGACCTAGCTATATTTAGTGGTTGCCGAAATGCTGTTGTCTAATTTTTAATATATATTGTAATTGTCATCGTAATTTTTTGAAGTGTAATTTCTTCTGCAGCAGCTTCAGAGCCGTTTCTTCAAACAGCTGTAGCTACGCCAAAGAGATGCTAATATGAAATGCTCGTTTATTTATAATTTATATTAAAATTTGGTAAAATATAAATTAGATTGGCTCACTTAGGATCCAATTATTAATACATGCATGTGTAACTTTATCTCCTATAAACATGCATATTAAGAGCCTCTATTTGTGAACATGTCTGCCCTCTTCTAATTGACTTCTTAGAATATA
>NW_018202763.1:0-552 GCF_001263595.1 Phalaenopsis equestris | reverse complement strand
TTTCTCCTCCCCTCCAGGGTGCAACCGAACTTTTCTTTTCTAGTGTCCTCAACTTTGCCTGTTGCAGAAGGAAGCCTCGTCGAACTCCTCTTCCCCAAACTGTCGTTGTTGCTACATGTTTTGCGTTGATCGCGAACTTCGAACTGTGTGTTGTGTGAATTTCAGCGAACCCTTCGCGACTCACAATTATGAACTACTTTGTCGAATCGCCTCTCGAACCGCTTCTACCGCGAACTCTTGAGTTCGAAGCCCTTCTCCTTCAGTCGCAGGCAGAAGAAGCCCTGCAGAATGTCGCGATTCAAGAAAATGAAGCCCTCGCCGAAATTTGCGAAAGTCAAATCGCCAAATGCTCTGCACCAAAATTCTCGTCCGACTGAACTCCTCTACGGCGAATCCGAACTGCCGCGAACCTTTCCGAAATCCTTCCTTAATCGTCAATCTCCTCTGTCAAAATCTTCTTTATTCCTGCGCCACCGAATTTTTCATTCTCTGCCCTCGAACCAGGCTCTGATACAATTTGTTGAGAAAATTAAGGCGAAGAAAAATAGGAAT
>NW_018202762.1:0-552 GCF_001263595.1 Phalaenopsis equestris | reverse complement strand
GTATCATATTTTTTTCATCCCTAAATTTGTGTTTCTCCATCTCTATTGTATTTGTCCAAAGTATTTAGAGGTAATTTTTCAGTCTTATCTTAATAAATGCCTCTACCTTCATCTTTCTAATTTTGGCATTTCTAGTTCTTATTGTCAATTGTTCGCCAATATAGTAATTTTCTCTGTTATTTTTGTTAGTTTTGACACATTTATCCTAAGATTCCCATTTTAGTTACACTTAATTTGTTTATAAGCGATTACTTTATCTATCAATGCTAGATCCATATTGTGTAGCCAATCTGATTATAATTTTGTAAAATTTAAAATATTTCTCTATGATATTTTCTTATTAATTTGATCATTACCACCTGGAAAAATTCATAAATAAATAAAGCAGTAATCTGTTGTAATGTCAAAGCAGGATGGATACTCGATCATGAAATGATGTTTTTATTTGACATTTCAATAATATGATGATGTTTGTTTTAGTATGTTTAAATATTTGTTCAAACTTATGGCAGTCTGGACTAGTCTTGCTTTCTTTTATTTCAGCTAGAAATG
>NW_018202761.1:0-552 GCF_001263595.1 Phalaenopsis equestris | reverse complement strand
TCGATGTAGTGTTTTGGGAGATTGATCAAATTTATCAAAACTTCCCTCTAAAAAACTATAAGTAGACCCTCATTTTTCACTTGTAGAAAAGTAAAGTTAGCTAACTACTAAAGCTTAGCTTTTAAAGTCATTGCGGCTGTCGCCAGTCACCCAAGATTGTGGTCGACCACCAGAATTCGTCGTTAATCACCGAATTTCGTTATCTATCACGAGGGATCATCATAGACCACAGCCATTGTCAACAGCCTGAAAATATAATTTTGATGGCTCTACCATGATTATTATAACTTCATTGATAACTCTATTACGATTGTCATAACAATCAACTATAATTTATAGAGTTAACTACAACTTCTATAACCAACTGTGACTGTTATTTGTTTATGTCGATAAAAATTAAATTCTCCCAACAAAAAAGTGAAAAATATAAGAGTCATTCAATCTGTACTAGACATCACCATGAAAAACCATAGATTTGTCAGCTGACTTTTTAAAACTAATATTTAAATTATATATTTTTTTTTCCTTTCTATTAAGAAATAATTTTTAAAA
>NW_018202760.1:0-552 GCF_001263595.1 Phalaenopsis equestris | reverse complement strand
TTTTTTTTTTTGGGTAAAAAAAAAATTAATACAACTTGTTTAGAATAAGATTTGATGTCAACTCACTAATTTAACATGCGAATTATAATCCAAATGCGACCATAGAATTCTTATGTATCTATACATCTAACACCTAAACTTCAAAATTTACAAATATGCCACATCACTTGCGCAGGAAAAAAATAAATGTTTCATTTCTTAAAAATTAAAATAGTGGCATTTTTTTGTGTGAAGTGAAAGATTTGAGCGTAAAAAAATGTAAGAAATAAAATTTAAGAATGGAGGGAGACATGCATGTAAATACCTCTTAGAAATTTAACAGAATAAACCATTAAAAACCTCATGCTATTCATGGGAGACAATTAAGCTGTTTATAGTTACCGATTGGTTGCTAAATGGCTGTTTAAATTAAAGCAGACTAAAACAATAAAAACGGATGTTTGAAAATAATTAAATTTGGCACGGAAAGGCAATGAGTATTTATTATATGATCATTGGCTCAGGGCCGGCGGCAGCAGATGAGAGTATATCAAGCAAAGAGTTATGAGGTTC
>NW_018202759.1:0-552 GCF_001263595.1 Phalaenopsis equestris | reverse complement strand
GGTTGGTAAGCATACATTCGATTGGTTGAAAGATCATCAGTCGACCCAATCAATGGAATTTTGAGTAGAGGCCCTTCTTTTATTAGGGTGAACTTGGGCTGTCAGGTAGAGGGTGTACCACCTCAATCTGATGAGAAGCTCTCCTTGGACAAGAGGCCTTCTCAGAAGATCGGAGAGGTTTCATGGAGTGCCCTTTGACCTTTTTTGTGAAGAATTCCATAATCAATTGAGGGGGCTGGTTATGATCGATTGCCCCTCAAATTAGATGTCTTCTACTCACATATTATAATGTGCTTCAGTTCGTTTGACTCAGAGTTCTGACTAAAGGAAACGATGTTGGTGTTCCATCTTTTAAATATTGCAATAAACATTGGTGTTCTTAAGCAAGCCATGTTGGATTTCTTTGAGCTTCATCCAGTCATTTTTTTATATAAACATTTAGTTCCTTATTTCTCTTAATATCCTTAAGTATAATATGTCCTTAAATACTTGTTAATGGGTGGCATTGGATGAGATATGTCTACATCAATTAACAGATATGCACCTCCTTTG
>NW_018202758.1:0-552 GCF_001263595.1 Phalaenopsis equestris | reverse complement strand
TCGATTCTCCATAGAAGAGAGCCTCTCCTCTATGGTGGCGAACCATTCTTCCATCCCAAATTTTATTTAACTTCATCTCTTCCTCCAATTTGTTCTCCAGATCAACTTCCTTTGTTGTCATTACTCCAAGAAAAATTTTCGATCACAAAAGACAATTTTCAGTACATTGAAAAGTCGCCGAAGATTTACAAATAATCAAAATCACAACGTCCAGTGCTATAACAATGTGATCTAGCAAAGGAATCTCAAGGAACTATGTTTCGAGGTAAACCACTAAAAATTTTAGAATTTTCGAGTTTGAATTGTCAAAAAATGACGAGTTTGGTTACTATGTATGTCGTGGTCCCGTCATTTCATACAAGGTACGTAAATCAATGATTGCATCGCACGAGGCACGCTGCAATCCTATTGTCAGCACCCTGCAAATCTTGATTTGTGTAGGTCATCGTTTTCCTTCGCGTTGAAGTCGAACGATGCGATCACAAGGCACGACTGAAAGACGAGACCCTTTCCCACGTAACGATCACTTTCCGTCATTTCCTACCCAGTGAG
>NW_018202757.1:0-552 GCF_001263595.1 Phalaenopsis equestris | reverse complement strand
ATGCCATGGTGCGTAGTCTAGATAAAGTACTCCGTTATAAGTGAGTTATTACGAATAATGCATCATTTTCCTACAAAGCAGTGTTACAATCCTACATCAAGTACAACACTTTCGTGTACAATGTACGAAAAGCTTTAGGAATCTGAAAAGACATTCTGAGTGCGGTGGTTATAGGTAGTTGCCAGAAGCTATCACATGATCTATAATATAGTGTTATACATTACACCGTATTTGAGATGGATCGGTACATTATATTTAGGACATTTCGTTACACAATATTTGGGAATATGTCGTTGAACAATAGAGTTCGCTGAAGGCGATGAACAAGGGGCTGCTGGCAGTAGTCAACAATGGCTGAAAGTTATTGAGATGCTTAATTTTAATATTGTTACATAAAATTTTGAACTCATTTGACCATCCTCAAATTAACTACCCAAAGTCTCAAAAAGAAGTTTAACATTTTGATCCGGGTTTGATTTGGCTTGGATTGGATCAAATTTGGTATCATTGGGTTTGCCTCGTTGAGCTGGTCAGTTTGGTTATAAGTTTGTT
>NW_018202756.1:0-552 GCF_001263595.1 Phalaenopsis equestris | reverse complement strand
AAAAACTAGCCTCCCACCTGACACTTTTTTGTACAAAATAGTAGAAGAATCAGTGTGCTGAATTTAATCATAAAAAGAACAATAAAAGGCAATTATTTAGTGAGTAACCTTGGAGCGCATATTTTTTCACTGTTACACATTTTTCATTTTGGTTATTTTCATTTTATTTATGAAATTTTAGGATTTGGTTAAAGAAATTCATCGGTTATTTTTATTACAAGTTTTTTTTTTCTTTTGGACCCAGAAATAGACAATTATCACAGACATGGCTTTTTCCTTAAAACATCTTGATGCGTAGGAATTTTTTGAGTATCATGCATTTATTGGGAGCATAGGTCTCTCGCCTAGTCAATTGACTAATTAGTAGCAACCTCCAGTATAGACTTTCTCAACCACGGACAGTCCCTCTGAAGTTAGTTTGAATTTACCTTCTATCTTGTAGTGTGCAAGAATAAGTCATATGAGAATGAGAACCGGTTCACCAACATTGAAAGTGCTTAGGTGAAGCAGTTTATTGTGGGCTTGTATCTACTTTTCCTCAAATAGCTCTAA
>NW_018202755.1:0-552 GCF_001263595.1 Phalaenopsis equestris | reverse complement strand
AAAAAAAAAAAAAAAAAAGTTAAACCAAACGTTTATCCGTGATTGAAAACTAATTTGAAGAGAAAAAACGTGCCTGAGATGTTTATTGGTTGGTACTTAACGATTGCGATGTCGACCTCCTTCGCCGGCAACATTACTCTCTTCTTCCCCATCTTCTTGGCCTATCTCTCTCCCTCTGCCGCCTTCGATTTCTGAAAAACGAGGTATTGAAGAGAAAGTCAAAGGAGAATGCGTTGAGCTAGAGTTGATCAGACGGAGAACCTCTCGATGGTGCAGAAATGGAGGGGAGAGAAAGAGGAATATTGGTTATGGAACGGCTGGAAAAGATTAATGGAGTTGGTCAACTGCTCTGACTGCAACCAGTGACCACTGACGGGAGAATAACAGAGAAAACGGTGGAGGACGATGCAGGAGCCGGCGGAGCGCACTATGTGCCGCTGTAGCGTTTTGTGCAATTTTTTTTTTTCTTTTTTTTCCGTGGGGTTGGGTGGAGATTTTTTATTGTACACCAGACTGAAATTTACCTCCGCTGTGTGGCTCGGTTTTTTAGAT
>NW_018202754.1:0-552 GCF_001263595.1 Phalaenopsis equestris | reverse complement strand
CGACGGAGCATCGTCGAACAGTGCATGTTTTTCATATGGGCAGACAATTCGATTGATTCCCCAGATAATGTTGATCGAGAATGGAGACCATCACTTGGGCGAAGTCTGACACGGGAGCTACACCGTGTAAATGTTAAAAAAAATATAATTATCTCACTAATTGTCATTGTAATAGTTTTACAGCTTTTTTTTCTCTCTCCTTATGATATTTGTTACTTCAAATATGTTTATGTAATTTTGGACTGTTATCATTGAAATTTGGACTTAACAGTAGTCATGTACCTCCATGAAATCTTTTATTATGTAAACGATAAATTTTTGTTGTAATATAGAACAAAAATGGGTACTACAATTCGAAGTCTATTTTTTAGCAACATTTGCGTTTACATATCGATGAAATTAATGACCTAAATGAAAAATTAATGTATATGTGTTTGATCATCAAAGTTTGATATGCATAACTTTTAACAATTATATGTTATAAAAGTTATGAATGAAAGTGCATTTCAAATAGGGGAAAAAATGGGCACACATCCCTTTAATTGGCTTTCT
>NW_018202753.1:0-552 GCF_001263595.1 Phalaenopsis equestris | reverse complement strand
TTGGTAAGGTAAGTTTGGGTTATATTAATTACTTAGATGTGAAATATTGGTTTACTTGTTAAATGCTAATACATGTTTAATTTAATCAGATATAAAAGTAGAAGTTTAAAGGTGAATCAATTAGTTGTAAGAGGAATGTGGAGACTTGTGTAAGGAAACAAATCAAATTATTTCAAGGTAATGAATAATATAATTATTTATTTGTGCTATCTTTATTATATGTCATTAGATATATTTAAGTTTTTCTTTAGAATAGAATTCTTATGATTATAAACATATTTAATTAATAGATAATGGCCAAGAAGTGAGAAATTAAGCATTTACAACAGTCCTTTAAGACTAAGGCAGGTGATTATTTTCTTTTATGCATTTAATTAATGTTACTTAAAAACAATAATTGCTTTATTAAATAGTTTAAAACAAGTATTTCATTCTTATATTGCATTTTGATAATCTGAAATGGTATCACAAATAGGAGGCAAATAATGAACAAATGAAGATGCATTTTAAATGATTTTAATTCATATGAAATGAAATATAAATGTTTAAGTC
>NW_018202752.1:0-552 GCF_001263595.1 Phalaenopsis equestris | reverse complement strand
AAAAAAAATGACAAATTAAAAAAGAAATTATAATAAATCTGTCGAGACAAGGAATAGATAGATGACTTGTAATTACTTTTTTCTAAACGTTTAATTCCTAAATTTTTTATGTTTGTTTCATTTTAATATATTTTTAAACTAGTTTAGGGTCGAGATTGGTTTAAGCCAACTAATTGAGTTGAGATTGACTTAATCTTAACCTATCACTTTATGTGTCATTTATTGAGCTAAAACTAAGGATCCGTTTGGGGCGGCGGTGTAGTTTTGTCTCTTTAGTTAAATTGCATTTTGTTAGTTTTTTTATAAAGCTGCCGTTGAAATCTACACTTTCCACCACTCCTGATTAGATGCGGTGACAACTGTAGTCTTACTTAAAAAAATAAATAAATTTTAATAGTCACCGCAGCGTTTTGAGCATCAGATTATTATTCAGCAGATTTATAGTTGTTTTTTAATAAACTGTTGCTGTCTCAAACAAACCCTAAGACTCTATTTGGGTGGATACAATTTTTTGAAAATATGATTGAAAAGTTACGGTTGAGAAAGTAATTT
>NW_018202751.1:0-552 GCF_001263595.1 Phalaenopsis equestris | reverse complement strand
ATGAAATTTAATAATTTTTAAACACATTTGTCGTGCAACATGTATTTTAAACTTTATATAGACTCTAAACCCACACAAGGTGTCTAAAACATGACATCACTAAAGGGAGATGGGCGTAGGATGATTTATTAGCTAAATGCTAAAATGTAATTTAGAAGTTGTTTGGTTGTATATCTTTAAAATATACATATTTTAAGAATATAGGAGTTGCATGCCACATCTTAGTGTTCATGAAAGTTCAACACGCACATGGATGACTCAAATAACGTGTAGAGACACTCAAGGTTTGCAAAAGTGGTTTAAGGACTTGATATGATTTAATTATACTCAGATTGGAGCAATTTTGGTGTTATGGGTCCGTTTCGTTGAGCCGGTCAGTTTGATTGTAAGCTAACTAAAATCTGAGTATTAGCTATTTTTCAATTTGAGCTGAAATTTTTATTGTTCGAAATGCTTCGAAATTTGTGCTAATAATCTTGAAATTCATGTCAAATAATAAATTTTGTTAATGACATATCAATAATGTAATAGAAATATATATATATATATATA
>NW_018202750.1:0-552 GCF_001263595.1 Phalaenopsis equestris | reverse complement strand
TTATTACCGAAATGATTTCTTGTGGTATTCCAGAATTACTTCAGAAGTTTCTCATCTTTGATATGCTGGACCTCCTTCAATAGGGGCACCTCAGGAGGTACACTATATATCTAAAAATTCTGAAATCTTCCTATCTGAAGTTGCCCGTGTCTGGTATCGGTTCATCGAACTCATGGTATTTTTAGACTTCCAATGTCAGTCCTGCCGATGCTCCTCTTATCGTCTACAAAAAGGTAATTTGAGGCACCACAACTTCATACTCTGCATGAACGCCCATTAACTTGAATTCACTCCCTTCTAGAACAATTATTGTTAAATTCAGTTGGCGTCCCTCTCATGAGGTCAGTTGGAATCGCTCTCACTTCCTCGTTGAGTGAAAGTTGAGAAATCTCTTTGAAATCTTCATGTTCTCAAGAATCACTATTTATTTTTTCAATTGCTCCGCGCTCCCTGATCATTAAAAGAGATCATTTTTTTGGTTGTGCAATCTGATTCAATATGCCTAAATCTGTTGCACTTGAAACACATCTTGGTTGGGTCTACGGATTGGTT
>NW_018202749.1:0-552 GCF_001263595.1 Phalaenopsis equestris | reverse complement strand
TAAAATAGATGAATATGCCAATCCGAACGCAGCAGCTCTACGGCAGGAGTGTTATGTAAAAGAGCGTTGGCCAGTTGGCTAATCGGAACATTTCCTCCGTCCAGGCAATAAAAAATGCGCAGAGCAATAAAGCTGAAAACCCTCGAACTTAAAATCCCGAGACTTGTACCCTCGGGTTCCCTCCCTCCCACTTCTGCATGTTCTCCCTGCCATTGCCAAGAATGGCTTCCTCCACTTTCTCTCCCCTTTCTGTTCTTGTTATCGTTCTCTTCTCCTTCCTGATCGCATCCATGGCCTCTGAACCAAGAAAAGCCGTGAACGTTCCCTTCCAGAAGAACTATGTGCCAACTTGGGCCACCGATCACATCAAGTACTTCAATGGCGGAAATGAGATCCAGCTATACCTGGACAAAAACAGTGGAACTGGCTTCCAGTCTCGAGGCTCCTACCTATTCGGTCACTTCATCATGCAGATAAAAATGGTTCCGGGTGCTCAGCCGGAACTGTTACCGCCTTCTATGTTTGTGTTTACTAATGTAGCTTATATTTTTT
>NW_018202748.1:0-552 GCF_001263595.1 Phalaenopsis equestris | reverse complement strand
TATAGTTAATTACATCTTAAATGACTGAAGTCTCTCAATAAAACTCTTGATTTAGATCATAGGTATTTGTCTTCAAGAATCTCAAAGTTTAGGACTTCAAAGTCGGACATAGAAAATTTCAAATGAGGAATGGCTCAAAATAGAAACAATTATTTTTGAAATCCAAAGGAAGAAAACTAGAGGATGTCACGGATCCTAAAGGGAACCACGATGACTTACCAAGCTATTCTATGGTTTAGCTTCAATTTCGAGGAATTTTATTAAATGTTTAATTTGCCAATTTCATTATTTAGGGCTTACACTTACATGACATTGTCATATAAAGATCCTGGAAGATAGGAGAGTTTATGTCATAATAAATGACAACCTTAGAGTCTAAAGCAAGTTAGGGCTTAGATTACAAAACATGGTTTTTCGAACGCCTAAAGATAAGTTGAGGATTTATGGCATACTAGATGAGCTACCTCGAAATTCTAAGGCTTGTTATTTAATTTTAAGGAAATAATTGATGATGACAATCTTGTTTGCTCTCTCAAAGATGTTCTTCTGTAT
>NW_018202747.1:0-552 GCF_001263595.1 Phalaenopsis equestris | reverse complement strand
CGGGCCTCTTTACAGAAGGGGGGTGCTCCAAAGTGTGCTACCGCGATGGGAGCCAAAGCTTGTGCAAGACTCCTCTTCTTCAGAGGAGGACACAGAGCGGGGACTCAACAAGCTTGGGATTACCAAGGGTAATCCATACATGATGCTTAAATGACTTGAAGGTAATAGTATTTCCATGAGCATATAAGATGTTGAGGGAGAAGGAAATAGTGTTCCCCTCAGCAACAAAGATCGTGACTAGCTTTTCACAATCTATTTCTGTAAAGAGAAAATAGACAACGATCACAATAAGAAAATGTTAGTAGAAACCAATCACAAAGCATACAACAACCCCGATGCTGAGGGTAAAAGAAAAGGGACAGAGTAGTGCCAAGTTCCTCTCAACATTTGAATTTTTTAAAAAATGTATCTTACATTTCAAGTTTTTAAAAATGTATCTTTCTTCATAAAATTGTTTTTCAAATCAACATCCAACTTAACCATTTCATTTCAATGTTTAGTTAAACAAAACATCAAAACTTGGAAGTGTGATTCTCTATTTTAGACAAAAAA
>NW_018202746.1:0-552 GCF_001263595.1 Phalaenopsis equestris | reverse complement strand
TTTTTTTGAGATCAAGGGCAATGCTATCATCTAGAACTGCAACGCTATCCTCAGAGAGTCACAACACATGAAATATTGAAGTTGAAGCCATAAGAAAAGAAAATTGTACCTCAATGCATATCGTAGGAAAAGAAAAACTGAAACTTATAAGAATTTCTTAAATGAAGGTTCCCCTATACAATGCCATCCCATTTCTGGCACTACCACACCAACCAGATGGCACCATTATATGTTGCTATCAAGTTTAGGAGTAAGATTTAGGCTTTAAGGATGGCACCATAGTCCCCCTTACGTGGTGCCATAAAATTGAGCACTTTGTTTTGAGAGATAAAATTGCCTAAAGGGTTACTCTATCCATCCACACCAAGGCCCATGATTTGTTTGGAAAGGCCTAGTGCCGAAGACATCCATTACGATGCACCATAGTAAAAAAATGGAAAAATGTCTTGCTAACTTAGTTTGTCATTATGTGATACTTATCCAGCGTCGTAGCATTATGTATTTGTGATAAATCGATTGAATTGATGATTTTTGTCATTTCAATTTTTTTTT
>NW_018202745.1:0-552 GCF_001263595.1 Phalaenopsis equestris | reverse complement strand
ATGTATGATAATTAATATCTAGTTTGTTAAATGATGCATTTCTATTAGAGTGAGATTTTGGCAATAAATTTAATTTAGTCTTAAGAGATTTATTTTAAAATTCTAATTCTAAAATTAATGCAGAATAATCACATGGAGTAATTTTAGAATTATTATTATTTTTTCTTGAGTAATTCATGTTCGACTTTTATCATATTGATACATGATATTTTTCTAGCTTAATGCGTTGCTTTCTTAATTTATTGTGCTCACCATGTAACTCATTTTTTTCATCATATAAATTTTTATATGATACATCATTATCATTTACAAACACTTGGATATATGTCGAGTTATCTTTATGATCCGCCATAAGACAGAGATTTACTTCCTCTTCTCCGACTCACTAGAGTTGGCCTTGCTATCCAAATTCATCTATATAGTCTTCATTTCTTTCTTCTTTATTTTCCTTTCTTTCTTTTTCAATGAATCTTTCTTTTCTTCAATATAGTTTGGGCAATCACATTTGATGTCTCTCGACATCTTACAATTATATCATATCACTCCAAATTT
>NW_018202744.1:0-552 GCF_001263595.1 Phalaenopsis equestris | reverse complement strand
ACTCTGCAACAACTTGTAAAGAATTGTCAGTGATAAATTAAATGGTCTATTTAGTGATAAATACCAACAAGATGAAAGAATAAAGAGCATCAACCACTTTATCTTGAAAGGAAATTGAATGTAAATCTGAGTTTTAAGAGCATACATTAACACTAGAATGGTGACTTTCCTGGTACAAGCTCACGTTATCAAAAAACCAGACGAAGTAGTCATCTAATATCTTTAAATCCAAAACGAGCTTGTGAAGTACCTCTATGCTACGACAAACCCATAGAAAATTTACCAATAAGATTGAGGGTTTTAGCAGCTCTAAAAATCTCCTCATAAAGAAGAAAGAAAGTTGGTTTTTCCTTAAAATAATGAGCACTATTTATGTTGAAGATTTTTTGAAGTTTGATAAAATAAGAATGGAGAATTGTTGATTGGGGAGGAAAGAGGATCCACAACATTCAAACCACAAATAACAGTCTCAAAAGAGAGCAAAGGTTAAGGGAGATAAGGGCCAACCTGTGGAAAGGAAATAAGAGGAGCTACCACAAAGTAACATGGGTA
>NW_018202743.1:0-551 GCF_001263595.1 Phalaenopsis equestris | reverse complement strand
GTTTTAAATTTAGAGATCAAATCCATTTCTTGTTGCTAGTGTTTTCAAAGCTCAAAGCACAATATGATAAGCGAGGGATTGCTTTTACTTCAAACCTCAAAGCGCAAAGCAAAGAAATGGATTAAAAAAAAAATGTAATGATATATTGCTTAAATAAAGCGCTTAGAACTTATGTAATGATATATTGCTTAAATAAATATTAAAAAAATTAAAATATACATATTGAAATTAATAGTTCAATACCTATATACATTATTTGTCTCTATCTGTTACTTTTATAAGAGGACAAAATACAATATTCATTTTGCTATTTTTAATCTATCAATATCATATATATATATATATATGATAAATTTAGTTTATCAAATATTTTGCATCTTCGTCTATTTAATCATATACTAATTCTCAAAGCCCATTTGAAAGGTTTGAAATAAGATTTTAAGAAAATATGATTTTAGTCAAAAACAAAATCTCATATTAAATAAAAAATTTAGGATGTTAAATTTCTCATATACTTTTATAACAAATTAATTAAACAACAACAACAACAA
>NW_018202742.1:0-551 GCF_001263595.1 Phalaenopsis equestris | reverse complement strand
ATTAAAAGCCTCTAAAACCTTCAATTATTGCCATTCTTCATCAAAAAGAGGGTTTTGGGATTGAAGGAAGTCTTGAGATTCCACAAATTTGAAAGCTTTGACTTATTTAACTCATTGAGATTATGATTAGAAGAAGTTTATAAGCAAGGATGTGCAAAGTCTTCATGATAGAACTCTGGAGAAGAATAAATTGATTAGAGAAAGAAGTATCATCATGCCTTGAGGGCCGGTAGACGCAATTTTTATGTAGAAGCATTGGGAAGTTCTTTTCTACACAACTATCGTTGTTGTTATCTCTGTCGTAAAGGAATTCAATTCAAATCTTCATGGATTAAATTACGGATTGGTCTATGTTTGAACTAAGTTACTGCCTCTTACTCCTTCAAGGATCAACGAGATGTTCTTAGTGGATGACATACCAATTTGCAAATTTGCTAACTTCACTATGACTAGAGACAATTGACTGAGATCTTCAGATTCTTGACAGACAACGATGATCCCCGATAACTGCTTATCTGCAACAGTATAATAATATTTTTGATTATATTTTT
>NW_018202741.1:0-551 GCF_001263595.1 Phalaenopsis equestris | reverse complement strand
CTACTCATCTTCTGAATTAGAGGAGTTAAAAAGTTGATTATCATAAATATACAATAGTAGTTCATCGATAATAGGCATAATATAGCTGTAATAAATGTAGTTCTTAGCGATAGCATAATGCAAGTGCTGAAGTAGGTTATTATGGTTGCAGTAGTCCGCCGTGAATATTCGAGGCGGTGGCTGTAGCACGAGCTTGATGTAGAGGTGTACTTGAATGACAAGGTAGAAGTTGGCTATGTGAGTCATAATTGGTTTTTTTAAGAGTGTTAATTGTCCACGGAGGTTGTAGTAGGGAGATGTAAGTGTTGTGAGTCACTTAAGCCGTGGTCTGGTCATGTTGGTCATAATGGTGAGCTACGATGACATCTATAAGCCAGAGTTAATAGATGTGTGAGTTGTGAGCCACGTAAGCTATAGTAGATCATGTTGGTTGTAATGATGAGTTGTAATAATGTTCGCAAGCCATTAAGGTCGGACCCGAGAGCTATGTGAACTGGGAGCCATGCATGTTGTGCTTCATCACATAGGTTGTAATAGGGGGTTGCAATAAT
>NW_018202740.1:0-551 GCF_001263595.1 Phalaenopsis equestris | reverse complement strand
GAGTATTTGGCGATGTGGGATTAAAAATGGAGCCATGGAGGATGGCGGGACCAAGGGACTACCGCGGGACCGTGGGCAATTTTTTGTTTTCGGACATTTACATACATACCAACCAATTTTACATGCATAACCCCAAGTCTTATGTATTTACAATTTTTCATATGCAACAGTGCAAAACACAAGCTTTTTGAGGCGGGAGAGGGATGGAAGGCGGGAGGGACCACGGGTGGAGAGGTGAGGGGGTGAGGGACATACCACTCAATTCTTATTTATTTACATATTCAACACATAAAATTTATTTTGTATTTGCAATCTTACCTCAAGTTATTTAAAAATTAATAAACTCAATATTTTTTAAAATATAGTATAAAAATTTAATATATAAATATTATTAATTTATTATTTAATTAATTTGAGTCAAATCTAGTCGAATATCAAAGAAAAAATTCGTGTTCGACTTGTTTATAAATTGAGCTAAAAAATTTGCTCGTGTTTGACTCTTCTGCTTAACAAACAAATCGAACATAGCTATTTATCGAGTCAAATATGAG
>NW_018202739.1:0-551 GCF_001263595.1 Phalaenopsis equestris | reverse complement strand
AAAAAAAAAATTACAAAAAAGAAACAATATGGTTACAATGAAATTCATCTTCATGTCTAGATGATCAAGTTTTTGGAATGTTTTTTTGTCCACAACATCTCTCCTCACTTGATCACTGTCCAGACCAAATCTGTCTATATCATTGGCATAATGAATATAACCACAATCTTCACATATTCAATTTCTGCGATAACAATAAAATCACCTCACATATCTCATAGCCGCATTCTCTTCCTGATGTATACTTAGAACGCTGCATACCATGGTGGCAATACATAGCTCTTAAACTACTTGATAACCTTAACTCATTTTTCCTGAAGTTATAATACTTTATGATTCTAATTGACAAATAAGACTCGATATGCAATAAAATGAGAAAAAAAAAATAGTTTCATAATCAGGAAAAAATATAGAAAGTAGACATCAAAAAAGCCTCAATACAGAATGTTACATGAAAGTAGACAAAAAATCTTCAATAGATCTGAAATAACTAAAAACTACAAAAAGACACTACAAAAATGCTACATAAATAGACTTGATGAGTCCACCAA
>NW_018202738.1:0-551 GCF_001263595.1 Phalaenopsis equestris | reverse complement strand
TTTATTTAAATTATTGTAGATATTGATATTTGTACAAGAATGTTGACTATTGTGCAACTGATAATGAAATATTCATTATTAGAAAATAATATTTTTACAGTTGTTTGTATTTACATGTTTGGCTATGATAAAATCATCCCTTTTGTGATACTAGTGAGAGAACATTAATATACTCGTGCACGTAAATGAAAAGGGATATTGATATTGAAGTACCTTAACTAAGAAAACTTTTAAACTGTGCTTCTGTGACTGTTGTAAAGATAAAGAATTATAAACATATGTTATTGATCTAATACAATTCATTGAATAAGATCATATGTTTATATTAATTTATTAAAAAGTTTAACTGGCTTGCATAATACTTTTTTTTCCATTGTATTATTATAATTTAGGCGTATGAGTATTTTCTGGCTTGTTTAGTTCACTTTTATTTTAAACTAAATTGTCAGGTCGGTTTAATTGATTAAAACATGATCAATTAAGAGGAAATGTTTATAAGAGACGCTGACAACTTATAATGAGGTTAAATTTAATTATGCTGCTTTACTTTA
>NW_018202737.1:0-551 GCF_001263595.1 Phalaenopsis equestris | reverse complement strand
TTTTTCTTATAAATATTGATTTAATTGACATCCACTATTTTGACAAGCATCAATGCATCACTAATTATTTCCTGCCGACACATTTTTTGTGATTTTGGGCTCTCACTTTAAGGCCATGCATTGACGCCTAATATAAATGAGTTTATTCCTTAAGTTGTAATTAAATTAGTTCAGAATTTCCACAAAAAGAAGAGCAAATTTTGCAGTGTCCTTCGCTGGGATCGGTTGGGGTTTTTTATAACTATGTATATAAATTACCTCAAAATTGTTCTAGAAAAAGTATTTTTTGAACAGTTAGTGTTGCAGATTTTTTTCCTTAAGAAAGTGAGACAATAGTTTTCAGCTGTCACTATTAGATTCTGCAATAAGCAATTATTTGCCTGTTAAAAATGATTAGAATTAATTTAATAACTATTGTATTATTGAAATGTGAAACTATGTAAAGAAAAAAAAAAATGAATCTTTCGAAAAATTGCTCCTAACATTTAGCATGCTCTTTATTGAGAAAAATTATGTGGTGTTTGATCCTGACCGTAGATCACGGTGATCTA
>NW_018202736.1:0-551 GCF_001263595.1 Phalaenopsis equestris | reverse complement strand
CTATTCCGGTCAAAATCCTATCGTTATCCCTATTCCACCGTCGCCTTTATAAAACCCCGCCTCCATCCACCTTCCAATTGCAAGTTTCATAACCTCCTCTTTCTTCGTTCTCTGCTGCTTCTTTCTCAAGATTTCATCAAAGATGGTGAGCACCGACGCTGTTCGGAACGTGGTCGGAATCATCGGTATCACTGCCTCAACTGTTTACCATAGATTTATTTCACTTACGTTTATCTTTCATGCTTTGGCTCACTCCGCTTATTAAAACTTTTTTTCTTCTTGGGAAATAAATTGCATTGGAACAGGGAATGTGATATCTTTCGGGCTGTTCCTGTCACCTTTACCGACTTTCATTAAGATATGGAGGATGAAGGCGGTGGAGGAATTCTCTTCAATTCCGTATCTTGCAACCCTGCTCAATTGTATGCTCTGGATCTTTTACGGCTTGCCCATCGTCCACCCCAATTCACTTCTCGTAGTTACCATTAATTGCGTTGGTATTGTGCTTGAAGGAATTTATCTTACTATATTTTTCCTCTACGCCCCTAAAA
>NW_018202735.1:0-551 GCF_001263595.1 Phalaenopsis equestris | reverse complement strand
CCAAGGTCGTTGTACCGATATAGTCCAGTAAACCCACACGGCAAGATAATGAAATGAAGTCGGGGTCTAAAGTATCTGATATTGTCGCAACAATTGCTAGCAAGATGGATGGGCTAGTGGAGGAGGTCCATTAGGGTCCTCTAGAACTTAAGAAAATCCAAGAATCAAGGATCAAAGAAAAGGTCAAAAAGCTCAGAATTAAGATTTTCGTGTTGGCCTGAGAACAAGGAGTTTCCATTGATGATGATGAAGTCTTTGATTTTAATGTGTATCTCGAGGAAGATTTCATGGACATCCATGCAATTGAGACCAGAGCCGCTACATCAGAGCGTGATGCTTAATCTCTAGTCAAAGAGAACGTCGTAGATGAGCCATGTAGGGCTATCCTCTTAAGGGATAAGCAAGTTAGCCAACTGAAGAAAATAATGGAAGAGATGGCTGCAGCCATGACTGCCATGGCCATAGTTCAAGGAAATTATCAAGTACCATAGTTAGCTTCCCTAGAAGTAAACCAAGTAGAGATTATACATATCACGGATGAAAGGAGGGAA
>NW_018202734.1:0-551 GCF_001263595.1 Phalaenopsis equestris | reverse complement strand
TATAAACTTAGATATCCTGAAAAACTTTTAAATCTTCTAACTAAAGTGGGTGGGGGTACTTGTTTTATCACATAACCTTTACTAGGTCTACCTCCAAACCCTCATTAGAAGTTAATGCCATAGAAATATCCCTTTAGTAACCATAAATTGAAACTTTTTTCCCAATTTAAGATTAAATTAGTCTCTGAATATCTCTTAGAATGAATGTTAAGTGTTGGAGTTAATTATCAAATTATACCCAAAAAGTTTAGAAGTCATCCATAAGAATCTCAATATCATGCTCAATTAAATATGAAAAAATTACTATCGTAGACCACTATAAAGTTGCATGGGCATTTGAGAAACTTAATGGTATCTTTCTTAAGGAAAAAGTGCCATATAGACTAGTAAATGTGGTCTTTCTTGATTTTTAGGACATATAAGAATGTAGTGCCACCCCAAGTAGCCATCTAAGAAATAATAATAAGAGTACTGTAAAAGTTTATCAAATATTTAATCTATAAAGGATAATGGAAAATAGTCTCTCTTATTGGTTTTATTTAGTTTTTTTT
>NW_018202733.1:0-551 GCF_001263595.1 Phalaenopsis equestris | reverse complement strand
GAAGGAGAATATTTATTTGCATGTCCCAAAGAAGAATCTTTATTTGCTTGTCCCAGATGAGAGTCTTCATGTGCTCGTTCCGAAGGAGAGTCTTTCGTCCCCAAAGGAGAGTCTTCATGTGCTCCTTCCAGAGGAAAGTCATTGTTTTCTCGTTTAGGAGTCTTTATGTGCTCATCCCGGAGGAGAGTCTTTTGTTTGTTCATCCAGAAGGAGAGTTTTCATATGCTCGTCCCAAAGAAGAGTCTTTATGTGTTCATCTCGGAGGAGAGTGTTTTGTTTGCTCGCCCCGGAGGAGAGTCTTCATGTGCTCACCTTAGAGGAGAGACTTTTGTTTGCTCGTCCCGGAGGAGAGTCTTTTGCTTGCTCGTCCCGAATGAGACTCTTCATGTGTTTGCCCCAGAAGAGAGTCTTTATGTGCTTTTTCCGAAGGAGAGTCTTTGTTTGTTTGTCCCAGAGGGGAGTCTTTATGTGCTCGTCCCGGAGGAATCTTTTATTTGCTCGTCCAGGAAGAGACTTTTCATGTGCTCGTCCCGGAGGAGAGTCTTCATGTG
>NW_018202732.1:0-551 GCF_001263595.1 Phalaenopsis equestris | reverse complement strand
TAAGTATGTTTATAAGTTAATATTTAACATTTACTTGTTTAAAATTAATGTTTTTAATAAACAACACGAATAACATCTGAATATTACCGTAAATAACATTGCAAAACACCGAGAATCAACGGCTGGCAAAAGATGCGAATCATACTACGAATAACACTGTAATAGCACCTGAATATAATCTTAAATAACACCACAATACACCGTGAATCAACGTCTAGAAAAATGTGCGAATAATACTGCAAATAACATCGTGAATAGCACCTGAAAACAACCGCGAATAACACCGGAAATCAATGAACGTGCGACTATGTGAATAATACCGTGAGTAACATCACAGTAACACCTGATTATTACTGCGAATAAAACTGAGAATGAACAGACGGGTGACCACGCGAATAATACCTTGAATCACACCTAAAGTACTACCGCGAATAACATCGGTTGCGCAACCGCGTGAATGATACCGCGAATAACACTTCGAATAACGCCAGACACAACCACAGGGAGGACAGAGCTGTAAACAATTTTCTCCAATCACGGGATTCGAGGTC
>NW_018202731.1:0-551 GCF_001263595.1 Phalaenopsis equestris | reverse complement strand
AGAAAAGAAAAAATCTCGAGCGAATCGTCCGTCTTCGAGACGCAGCTTACATGGACTGAAAAAAACATTTAATTTACATTAGTAAACTGTATGAATTGAAAATTCTATTAAATTAATAGAATTC
The DNA here is from genome assembly GCF_001263595.1 of Phalaenopsis equestris. Lineage (NCBI taxonomy): Eukaryota > Viridiplantae > Streptophyta > Magnoliopsida > Asparagales > Orchidaceae > Phalaenopsis > Phalaenopsis equestris. The sequence goes on along the minus strand of NW_018202731.1, from coordinate 427 downwards.
TAAATTCAACCAAAACATATTATGATGCAAAGTTCAAATTAATTCCTATGTTACATTAAATTTTTTATTCTTCGTACCTGAATAAAATGAAAGTAAATCCTACAGAAATTACATCCGCTTCAGATTCTCGCCACGATGCAAAAATTTAACAATAAATTTCTTTCATTCTGAGGAACGATCACCGCCTAAATTTTCTCATCAAAATAAGATCTATGCGAAATTAATATTAGCAGAACTTGACTAATTTAGTATTAAGACCAGTGACCGCCACCTGCAGTCCGCCTGAAAGACAAATAAAAGCTAAAAAAAATGGATCAAGCGGAACAAAATTCCTGAAAAAAAGGGGAAAGAAATAAATTAAATCAGCAGAATTTACAGATTGAGAACCCAAGAAAAACCCAAAAAAAAAAAAAAAAAAAAAAAAAAA
>NW_018202730.1:0-551 GCF_001263595.1 Phalaenopsis equestris | reverse complement strand
TATGTGTGTAATTATGAAAACTTAGGTGTGAGATATGTAAATACATTAAAGTTGTGTGCTATGCATGTAAATGCCCCAATAGAATAAGGTGATTTGTATTAGCGCCAAAATTTTCCACAGAAACAGTAGCAATTTCATGATAAGGTGAGGAAACCTTCAAATTAAGAGCAGCAGAACGTAGAATCTAACAAATGAAAGCACTTTTATTAAGCAAATTTGTGACATCCTGACATCAATTTTAGAAATTCATGATTTGTTTGGAATAAAAAACAAGAAGCTTTTAATTAGAGGGCATAAGCGTTACATGGGAAGACGAGGATCAGTGAGCCGCTTCTCCCATAGCAATTCCATTGGCGATAACTGCATTGAACTTACTGTATGTAACAGAGCTAGAAAATTTGGCATCTGAGCTCAATATAAGTGATATAAAGTTGGGTTACTTACTGTCTCTGGGGCAGGAACATTGGGCATTAAAGCTTCTTGATGTTCAAAACCTACCTCTTCTTTCTGCCAAAGAAGCCATAAAGTTTATATATGTAATATTAAGGATG
>NW_018202729.1:0-551 GCF_001263595.1 Phalaenopsis equestris | reverse complement strand
TTTTTTTTTTGTTTTGGAGTGTAAAACCACTCATCCACCTTAACGCTATAATCTCAACAACACTGAACTTAACCTTAGCTTCTCGTTCACAGGCCACCATTCTACGCCATAAATCATCACAGTTCTCACCATCATCTTGTAAAATTTTTCGATGTATCACGAACACTTTGAACAATAGATAGGTCGTATCTACCCTAACCTATATAGTCTTCTAATTGTTTGCTAATTTCAAGCATCTTTATACCCTAAATAAAAATCCAGTTAATTTAGAAAGGAAAATTTTCATATGTGCCACACAATTCTTAACTATTTATATATCTAACTCCTAAACTTTAATATTTACATTTATAATACTTTGATCTCATAAACCTATGCTTAAAAATGTATATTTTACTTTTTAACGAGTAAAAGTAGTACTTCAGATGTGATATTAAAGATCCGAGTGACATATATGTAAATATGAAAATTTAGGTGTTAGACGTTTAAATATATAAGAATTGTGAGGTAGTTATGTAAATGGCCTATTTATAAAATCACTCTCCATCTTTTCC
>NW_018202728.1:0-551 GCF_001263595.1 Phalaenopsis equestris | reverse complement strand
CGTGTACCATGATGGAGATAACTCCTCTTAGCATGCTCATACAAGCATTCATATATATAATATTTCTTTTTTATTATTTAAAACATATATATTTATATATATATTTGCTTATAAGTTACTTTCTATTCATCTACTAAACGAGTAAATGCACATTTACTTAAATCAAAAACATAATTAGAAATAATAAACATTATTGTAATGTATAAAAATATTTACTAACCTAAATCCTCAATTAATTTGAAATTATCAAAATCTAATATTATTTAATAAAATTTACTACTTATTATTAACTTAAATAGAAAACCCTAACATGATTAATGTTGTTAATTCTTCTTATTTTCCCATCTGAATATTTACCCACCTCTGATTTATAACATTCGTTAGAATAAATTTAATATTAATACCTAACTCATTATTTAATTAATTATAAATAAATCTTCAATAAATACTTACTAATGCCAAAACTTTCTTATTTCCCCATTCTGAGTGTTGTCTTGCATATAATTTTTAAATTTAATAAACATTAATATTAACTTTTAATATATTTTTTT
>NW_018202727.1:0-551 GCF_001263595.1 Phalaenopsis equestris | reverse complement strand
ATACCACAAAATTCTTATGTATTTACATATCTAACTTGTAAACTTTAATATTTACATTCACAACTTTCAAATCTCTAACATTATAAAAATGGCACTTTTACTGTCTTCTTAAAAGTCAAATGCATTATTATTATTATCATTATTATTATTATTATTGCATTATAAATGTAAATATCAAAGTTTAGCTGTTAGCTAGATATGTAAATCTGTAAGAATTGTGTGGTATGTATGTAAATTTTCCAATATTGTTGGTTAGAATGCATAATGTAAAGACCAAGGCATTTTGAAAAGTGATCTGAACAAATATGCATCAACTTTTAAATGCAGTTCTTCATGCAATGAGTTGATGGCTTGTGAGTAGCTAACAAATGTGATGTCATTTAAATGCTGATAATTTCAATTTTAACCCGCTAATATAAACCTTGCTCTTATGTTATTATATTGATTTACATTCATCCTCTTTAATTCCTACAAATTTACATATCTCAATTCTTTTATTTTTTCTTTATTCAATTGTAACAGCATTTTAACTTATAAATTACATAAAAAAA
>NW_018202726.1:0-551 GCF_001263595.1 Phalaenopsis equestris | reverse complement strand
TGCTTATACGAAGGTATTTGTTCATATCGATTCAGATATTGGAGGATCGCCTACGAGGGCATAAAGTTTTTGTAAATCAATTACGATTTTCTTAAAACAATTTTTTTTTTTACTACTCGTTGGTCTCCGTAAATTCAGTCTTATGTTGAAATTGATGTTTTGCAGCATGTATTCTGCAAGAGTCTCTATGAGATGGAAGGAAGAGATTTTAATGCAAAATAGTTGTTTTTATCATCATTTACCTTTTTAGTTCCCTGAATGTGCTTTTTTTATGGCATGCTCAGTGATTTTTTCATTCCATTGGAACATGATAAATGGTTAATAACAATGAAATATGGTGGCTAAAATTAGCCAGTGCCATGGCGGCTTTCAAGATTGCTTTTTTGTGTGTTTGGTCAGCGAGCTCACCTACAGAAACTGTTTCCTCGCGCTCTATTATGGAATTGTTGTTTTTAGTTCCAAACAGATGCTGCAACTAACATTAGTTTAATCTGCTTGTTTTTTTATTTTTATTTATGAAATTAAACGAAGTAACCATTCTTAAAATCATA
>NW_018202725.1:0-551 GCF_001263595.1 Phalaenopsis equestris | reverse complement strand
TCCCAAAGTCTATCCTGATAGAATAAGTAGTCATTTTTTTTTGACACAACTAGAGCTAAAACTGCATATGGACTGGTATTCACACGACCTAAGCCTCGAACCATTAAATATGAAGCTTGCTTATCACACTCCTTGTGATAGGTTTGGCGTATTAGGTAAAATAGCCTGTATTAGAGGAATCGATTATGGAATGAAATCTATGGCATACTAGAAGACTTTCAGTGGCTACCACTTGAGTGGTAAACCGTTTGTCAGGACTTCTGACAAGTCTCTCAACACGGGCTGTCTCTTTTATAGTATTAGCTCCTCAGACTCACAACCTTTCATGGCAAACAATGTTAGTGATGCTTAGCTAGAATGATTAATATTTTTCTCATGTTGGTTGCTAGTTGATTCTTCTCTTTGAAGTCTTCATTCTCTTCCGTGTCACTATCTATTTCTTCAACTGTTCTCAACTTGATGAACGATAACATTTTCTTGTTTAGGCAATTGGATGCAATATGCCCAAAATTTATCACTTAAATCAATTTCTAGCTGGGATGGATTTAGGA
>NW_018202724.1:0-551 GCF_001263595.1 Phalaenopsis equestris | reverse complement strand
CTTTTTCAACATTATATCTAATAACAAAGGGGTCTGTGTGAGTGGTACATTGTGTTCCAATCAAATAGGAACTAAATTTATCAAAAGCATATATTATAGCCAATAGCTCCTTATCAGTAGTGGTATAATTAATTTGTGCTTCGTTTGGGGTCTTACTAGCATAGTATATAGCTCTAAATACCTTATCTTGTTGTTTTCCTAATAGTGCTTCAATAACATAGTCACTTGCATTGCACATTAACTCAAATGATTTTCCCTAATATGGTAAAATAATAATAGAAGCAGTGACTAACTTCTCTTTTAGAGTATTAAAGGCATTTAGGAATTCATGATAAAAATTAAATAATGTGTCCTTTTGAAGAGATGGTATAAAGGCTTAGATATTTTAGAAAAATCCTTAATATACTGCCTACAGAATCAAGCATGACCTAAAAAACTCCTAAATCCCCTCACAATAGAAGGTGAAGGTAGTTTTTCAAAAACTTGAACTTTTGTTGGGTCTATTTCCATGCCTTCTTTAGATATTTTATGTCCTAACACAATTCCTTCAG
>NW_018202723.1:0-551 GCF_001263595.1 Phalaenopsis equestris | reverse complement strand
TCGCCCGAACAAGAAGCCTCTCTTGTCATCATCCAGCCTGAAACGGTCGTCAACAACTAAGTTCGAACAGTCGCTTCTTCCTCCAAAGTCATTCATCTATCTTGAGATTCGTGGTAACAAATTTTATATGTACATATTTAGTTTCTGAATTCTCTTACTCCTTGGAAGTTGCACAACACACAATGATAAGAGAATCATTTTTAACATGCATGAAAAAATTAAATAACATTATTACGTAATAATGAACTTTCCTAAATTTTCATGCCCGGACCATTATAAATAGGAAGAAAGATCTACGTTGTTTCCTTTCCTTCTCATTTCTTTGTTCTTCTGTCTTCTTCTCTGTATCTGTCGAGATGTCTAGTGAGGGAACAAGGGTGGGGGCTCTGCTTAAAGCCATGAGTGACATGCGAGTGGGGGCTCGCAAACCTGTCGCGAAGCGGAAACCAACGAGCAAAGTTTCTGTAGGAGAGTTGAACAAGAAGAGGATCGTGTTGGAATCGTGAGCGAGGGAACACGAAGATCGAACTGGGACTTCAGACTTTCTCACA
>NW_018202722.1:0-551 GCF_001263595.1 Phalaenopsis equestris | reverse complement strand
AGGAAGCAGTTTTAAGGTGGGCCACATCGCTTACTTCTAAGAGAAAATCAAATTGTTGTCAGAGCCTTTCTTCATTGTTATTTGAGTCAAAAATCTTAACACGTGGGTTTGGAACTCTGATATCAACGGGGATGATAACCTCGATGCCGAAACATAAGTTATATGGAGTTTCCCCAGTTGGATTTCATGTGGTAGTGTGATAGGCCCAGAGAACATTGTGTAGATCTTCCACCCACTGCTTCCCAGCCTTTTCAAGTCATGTTTTCAATCAATTGAGCACCGTACAATTTGTCAACTCTGTTTGTCCATTTTTTTGGGATGGACCAGAATAATGTGCACCAGTTGAATGTGACGATCCTTGTAGAATGATGCGAAGACGCTTCCAGTGAATTGAGTCCCATTATTAATGATAATTTTTGCAGGGAGCCCAAAATGATAGATGATGCTTTTCTAGACAAATTGTTTGACATTTTCTTCACTGATCTTGGCTAGCGACTCTGCTTCTACCCATTTAGTTAAGTAGTCAACAACTAAAATGATGAATTTTTATT
>NW_018202721.1:0-551 GCF_001263595.1 Phalaenopsis equestris | reverse complement strand
TAATAATAATAATAATAATAATAATATTGAACCGACTACATTTATTTAATAAAGCTAATGAACCATTTTGTTAAACAAAAGAGACAAAGGGTGAAGGAATGAAACAGAAAGAGACGAGTGAGACGAATGAGACTTGTGTTGTGCGAAATAATGAAAGCAAAACCTGGCATTGCATAAGAGGCAACACATGGAAGTGACAAAGCTATTGGGTCGATCAAATGACGAGAGTAGTGCGTGGTTTGAATGGTAGTGGCGCCACAAGTAGGTGGGACAAAGTCCTTTTGTGGGAGGTGAATTAGAGTGTGGACTGGGCGACGATCAATGTTGTTTGAGGTTTCAAATAAGAGATGGAGTGAGCAATGATGAGCTTTGACGTGAAGTATAAGAGGAGAGAATAATGTGACATTGAAGGTCATGGTTTACTTCTATTGAAAATTTTGAATTATTTATTTTAATTTAAATTATTTTAAATAGTAATATTAGATTTTAATGTTTTTAGAGTTTGATTTGGAAGTAAAAGTTAAAACTCGATCAAAGGTAAAAAAGGAAAA
>NW_018202720.1:0-551 GCF_001263595.1 Phalaenopsis equestris | reverse complement strand
TGGGATATACTTTAAAATTGTCAAAATTTTACCTATTTTCTCAAAATTAAGTGTTATAGTTCTCTCCAGTTTATTAAAATTTTGTCCTCAAAGTTTTCGAATTTACATGAATAGAAAGGGATATTTCTATTGCATTTCTTCTTTTTCATCCCATATAGCTTCTTTCTCATTGTGCTTTCATTTTATATTGACAAAAGGAATTTATCTGCTCGGCTTCTAAAATTTTCTCAAGCTCTTCAATGCAAGTTAAATCTTTTTGGACATCGTCTTCGTATGGAATCCTCTGATCAAACTTTGAAACCCATTGTGTCCATATAGAGATGTGAAGCACATCATGAATATATGACAGATCAGTAGATAAAGCTATTCAGTCAGCAACTGGACCAATCCATTCTTATGATTTCAAAAGGACTGATGTATTCGGGAATCAACTTTCATCTCTGACCAAATCTAATTATAGCTTTCAGTGGCTTGACTTTTAGAAACACATAATCATCAATTTCAAATTTCACTGTTTTGTGCTTTAGTTCATAATATTTCTGCAATCAATC
>NW_018202719.1:0-551 GCF_001263595.1 Phalaenopsis equestris | reverse complement strand
CCACTTTGAATGAATAGGAGGGCAGGGCCTAGACTTATGAATCCTGTCAGGACGCCGCCAGCACCTTTCAGCTTTCCAGTTTACCCACATTCATTCCTAACCATAGCACTGAGAATGACTTCCACAGACCTCCATAATGGCACTCTTGCCGAGAAAGCCCTTCCACATCAAAGGGAACTCAAGCTTTTACTGACCCCAATGACCTTTTTTGCTATCACACGAGAAGAATTCCTTATCGCCAATGATGCTAACAATATCTAACTTGCCTGAGCTGAGTGAATGGTGAAAGAAAATCATACCTGCCCAGACATGTATAAAAAACCCGGACCGGATGACCTAAAGATCGCGTGGTTACGCCTTAGGAACCGGAGAGGCATATGAAGATTTTTTATACACTGACTTTAGAAGAATTCTTCTTGAAAACCGAGAGATAGGTGCGTAGCAATTAATGAATGCAATTCCGCCGGTCATCTGTGAAACCTCTCGCATTTAGGAAATGCTTTCAGGAAGGGTGCCGTTTCAACTCATTCCCAGCTGCACAGTGCCATCTT
>NW_018202718.1:0-551 GCF_001263595.1 Phalaenopsis equestris | reverse complement strand
TTTTTGGTCGAGCTCAAGGTGGACCAAGGAACTCAGATAAAGTTGAGGTGTGACAACAAGTCAACAATCAATATTGCAAACAACCCGATGCAACACAATAGAACCAAAAATGAGAAGATTGATATATTCTTTATCAAGGAAAAGTTGTATAGCGGGCTATTGGAACTAATTCATGTAGCCACTGGACTGCAAGTGGCTAACTGCCTCACTAAAGGACTTGGTCATCAGATTTGTCTAGTTTATGTGACAAGATTGGCTTAGTGAATATTTTTTGCCCATCTTGAGTGACAGTGTTGATAATTGAACCTTATTTTGGGTCATATTGGTAAATGAGAAATATTAAAGAAATCTAGGGGTTTATTTGTAAAATATTGTAAAAACCCTATTTAAGTCAATGTTATGAATGTACATATTAGATTTTGAGAGCAATTTTTCAATTATATTTGACACTTGAATTTTGATAATTACATCTATGATGTATTGATGTTATAAACCTTTGCATGAAAAGACTAATATCTTTTAAAATGTTAGTAATTAAATATTAAAAAAAA
>NW_018202717.1:0-551 GCF_001263595.1 Phalaenopsis equestris | reverse complement strand
CACTTTTTGAGCTTGAAATATAAACGAGTTGAACACGAGCTGAGTCTGGGCTAGCTTGTGTTCGGCTCATTTACACCCCCAGTTGGAGGCTGTAACGAATCGTGATCCGACGGTTAAGATTCTTCGGCGGGCGTCGGCATTAGAAAATGTGCAAACTGAGTTGCAGAGGATCGGAGAGTTGCCGGAGTGTAAGAGAAAGCTCAACGCAGCGTTCATTCCCGCCAACTACTACGGGAATGCATGCTGTAGGAAAGCATATAACAGGAATGTAATTAATGCAATGGATCGGGTAATTAAAGGAAACAAATTAAGAATAGTATAATATAATTGTTAATTAATTCTTAAAAGTGTAAGATTTTTTTTATTTAATTCTTTCGTGGAAATCTAATGGCTACAACATAAATTGGATATCATAAATTTTAAATTTACATTTTGTTAATAATTTTTAATCTTTTTATCTGTTAAATTAAAGATATGTAGATAAAAATGAAATGAAGGATCTCAAGATGTAGGGCGGGAGAAAAATTTGCGTACGTAAGACGTATGCAGCG
>NW_018202716.1:0-551 GCF_001263595.1 Phalaenopsis equestris | reverse complement strand
TTATGGTTCATATGAAGATAAATATCTTATGTATTAAAAAAATTAAATGTTTTAGAAAAAATACTAAGACAATTGAGAGATTAGATTTTAAACTTGGTATTCAAGTAGGAGTCATATTAGAAATGATGCAAATGTAATTATAGATAAGAGTTTGAAATTTATAAAAATTAATAGTATTAGAGATATAATTAAGCTCTGAAGATTGTTATTTATACTAAGATTTTTAATGTTATAAATGTTTATTCTCTCTAAGTAGGTTTGTATATATGTTTAAAATAAAAACTTTGGAATAAGCTAGAAGAATTAATACGAGGGATACCTCATGAAAAAAAAAAGTTGTTGGAAGAGATTTAAATTGGCATGTTGGTAAAGTGGTAGAAAATTTTAGAAGTATTCATAGTGGCTATGACATTGAGATAACAACTGAATAAAGTAGAGTTATATTAGGTTTTGCTTCGGCTTACAATTCTCTTATTATTAATATTTTATTCAATAAAAGAGATGAACATATTTTTGCTTATAAGAATGGATCTAATAAAAAATAAATTGAT
>NW_018202715.1:0-551 GCF_001263595.1 Phalaenopsis equestris | reverse complement strand
AAAGAAGAAGATATTGTGTACACAGATATTATGTCAGTTCGAATATCCAGGAGATCCAAGGTCCAACCAAGGGACAGAAGGAATATCAAAGAGTGAGCTGAGTGCCTCAAAATCAATTGTTATAAGGATGAGTATATGACACATGTTGAGTGGCTCACCCACAAGACAAACGACACCCGTACCTAACACTTTGATGCAACTAAGCTCGAAGAAGGGACCAATCCCTCATATCATATGTCCACACTTGGGTTGGGACAACGAACAACCTTTCCCAAGATCTCTTTGTGTAAGAGTAGGCTACCTGTCAGATTACGATGATCCATCCTCTGCACGACAACCTAGCTTTGCTCTGCCAGTGGGAGTTCTTCGATGAAAGCAAGGGCCGAAGATCAGTATACATATCGATTGGCAAGGCCTAGCTGATCAGTTTTATCGACTCCCGACCAAATGGAAGATAGGCTGCTGACTGACTCTACAGACCTAGCCTTCTGACAACATAAATTGAGTCGCTTGCTCCCCAACTAAAAACCTATCAAAACTTTAGTAGCACA
>NW_018202714.1:0-551 GCF_001263595.1 Phalaenopsis equestris | reverse complement strand
GTGGCAATGGAAGATAAATTGAGAAGAAAAACAGCAACCATAAAAACCAACTGCAAACCGCATGGGAAAAAGAAGTCTGCCTCCACTTATGAGTGTAGGTTGAAAACACAAATGGAGGACAATTTCGCCAGAAAATGTCAATAGGCTAAAACCAAATACGCAAGATAATATCACATTAGAGAAGATTTAAACAAATAGGTTTCAGCATCATAAACAAGAATGAGTAACAAAAAAAACTATGAAAAGAGTATGGCAGAAAGAAACTATTCACCAAGTTAGTGTTTACAATAATGGCAATAAAGTGTTCACGGTGGAGCTCAAATATATAAGACTTATATGGTATGATAAACAAGAAGCAGACATAAGCTAACGTTCATAGTTTTTCCAAAGAGAAAATAAAAAAAAAAACTAGACACTAACTAAGGGACCGTTTGGCATTATTTTTGTATTTTGTATTTTTTTTTTACTTATGTTTCTGAAAACATGTTTGTTTAGTATAATTTTTATATGTTTTATTTTTTGTTTTTAAAAACAAATCACTTTGTTTAAAA
>NW_018202713.1:0-551 GCF_001263595.1 Phalaenopsis equestris | reverse complement strand
GTCCATATTTATCTTGTATCTTTAAGCATATATAAAGTCACTATCAGACATCATCATAGCTCGCTACTAAGGTCTACAACCAATTATACTCTTTATGGTCTATGCTTCATGTAGCTCTTGACTCCGGCCTCTGCAGCCAACGCACATCATCATTACTCACCACAACGACATACATGACCAACAACGACCTACGTGGTCCATAAATCATGTAGCTTCCGATTCTAGTCTCTGCATCAAATAGATATCATCAAAACTCACCATTATGACATACACAACCAAATCTGACCTACGTGATTCACAACTCATACAGCTCTCGACTCTGGCTTCTACGGCTTATGAACCTCATCACAATTGAATATTATTGCCTGCGGTCAACTACGTCATACATGTTCCATAGCTTGTGTAGCTCTCAACTTTGGCCTCTACAGCCTACGGATTATTGTTTCCATTCATTTTTTCTCTTTTTCTATTTTAAAAGGAGTCGCCAGCTTGTTGATCGTAGTATACTTCCCTTATTTGAATAAATCTCCTCCCGAATCATATCAATGATT
>NW_018202712.1:0-551 GCF_001263595.1 Phalaenopsis equestris | reverse complement strand
AGTTTTCACATTTCGAATTTCGGTTGCAATTATTTTGATCAATTTGGAAACCGATTCATCAAAACTGATTGAATACTCACCCATAATCTCACCCACAGATTTAGATGAACTCGGCACCTTATATTTATGCATTTTTCATCAATAAAAATAAAATAAAACAAAAGTTTGGGGTTTTTATCATAATTTTAAAATTGGGACTTTCATGCAGTGAAGAATGGCTGAGGAGAATGGATAAGGAAGCAGATGCTATAAGACCCATAATGGAGGCCACCTATGGAAAAGATTCAGCCAGGAAATGGAGTGCTTATTGGAGAACTTTCTTCATTTCTGTAGCTGAGCTTTTTGCATACAACAATGGAGATGAATGGATGGTTGCTAATTTCCTTTTTAAGAAGAAGTGAGCTTTCAGATTCTGAGAAAAATAAAATAGGAAGATTTACATACATACCCACTCAGTTCTCATGTGTTTTTACATATCTAACCCCTAAACTTCATTTCTTACACGTGTCATCTTACGTGTATTTCACTTTTTAAAAGTTAAAATTGTGGTA
>NW_018202711.1:0-551 GCF_001263595.1 Phalaenopsis equestris | reverse complement strand
CTACCTCACCCTGAACTACCTCTAAAAGGCCTACTACTACAGCTTCGATCTCATGTTGTCCAAGTTCAAATTGTTGTCTAGCTTTTAAATCAATTTCTATTGGTCATCTCTTAATGTGCTCTATACACCCAATATGGTTAAACCTAGATCTTGACCTTAGTTCTTTGTTACCCTAACTCATTGTAGGCCCATCGTGAGTCAACCTTTGATTCATAGGTTAAAGCCTTTACTAGTCATTCCTAGTCCATACAACATATTTAACCCATTAGCCAACTAACTTGTCTAAACATTTGGCAACTTTACCCCACTCCAACTTACTGTGCGTTTGTTTTTGGCTTTTCGGACCACGTTTACGGTTTAACCGCGTTTCTTGTCGTCTGATTGCAAGTTTGTTTCGGAACAATGTGTTTGCTGCGCAGTAGAAAACTAGGATTCACGACCGCAAGCCTTTCCCAGCATCTGCTTTTTGGTTTTTTTCGATTTCAGTCTCACCTACGCCTCGTTCACAGGGAATGCCAAATAATAGTGATCTCATGAATTATGGTAAAGGT
>NW_018202710.1:0-551 GCF_001263595.1 Phalaenopsis equestris | reverse complement strand
CTTTTATAGAAGGAGGGCGGCCGAGGGGTTTTCGCTCCCATCGTGGCTCCTAAGGAATCGCACTTGTCCGGTTAATTCGAAACTAGAACCAGTCAAGAATCAACATTGCGCTCGAGAAGGACGTCCACCTCATTTAGCTTCCCTATTTTTATCCTATCAACAAATTTTCTCCAAAATTTACCAACCAGTTCCTCTATAGCATGTTTATACCATCCAAATCTTTGATATAACATCAAAATTATTGCTATATATATGTTCATTGATATTTTTTTTCCCCATCATCTACTAGATGTCATGATTGTCTTCATATAACATCAAGGGTCTGTTTAGGGTTGTTACAACTGTGAAGTTGCTGTAGAGAAAATTATTTTTCAAGCTGAAATGATTATTACAAATTTATTTTATTTTAAAAAAGTCAGAGAACAATTTTCTAGAAGCCATTAACACTTGAATAGCTTAAGTTGAAAAAAAGAGTTTTTTACCACGAAAATTTCTAAAAGCAAACAAGAAAGTAGTTCTCCAAACAGAATTGTGGTGGCAGTCGGAAAAAC
>NW_018202709.1:0-551 GCF_001263595.1 Phalaenopsis equestris | reverse complement strand
ATTGTAAATTTTAAATATTTTTGATAGCTTGTATTAAATCGTAAACAATTTATTTATTGGTGAAATGATTATCCATTTCTCAGAATTGATTTTAAGTGGTCAATTGGTTCATTAGTCTTTATAACACATGAAAAGGCCTGCATTCAAACAAGTTTAAACAATATAATGGAGCAACAATAGTTTTTGCAAACAAAAATCAACAACTTAAAGATCAAATCTTCAACACAACTTCGCAACTAACTTTTCACTTCTCTTTTCAAACAACAACTATACCAAAAGAAGCCTAAGTTCCTTAAATAGTAGGAAAGTGAATTAAGTGAAAAAACATTAAGAAAAGCAAAGCTATGATCAATATTTGAATGTAAATTAGAGTAAAAAACATGAATAAAAGCTGCTCTGAGTTTTCCACAAATAACATTAATGTTATCACAAATTTTTTTGTCAACTGTGTAAACTGTGGTGGGTATTAGAAATTCTCAAACTCCATTCATCTATACGGAATGTTGCATGCGTGTTAAACCTATTTTACATGTTTATCCAAGTTACCTTCA
>NW_018202708.1:0-551 GCF_001263595.1 Phalaenopsis equestris | reverse complement strand
TCGGGAGACATTCAAGTTGGCTTATTTTTAGGGGGATCCAAGTAACATCATTTTGAGAAGATAGTGATGACATTGGCTATAAACACAAGTTACAATCCTATTTCTCTCTATCAACAACACCATGCCTTCTGACCATGCAAATGCATTAACAAAGTGATGGCTCTTGGCTCTAAACACTATCCATAACCATATTTCTCTCTACTAACAACATTATGGCGTTTAAACACATAAAAAAAAGTGTTGGGGCTCAGTCATAAATAGAATTAGTGGAATTATTTCCTTCTACCATGAACAATAAACCTACTAATTTTGTGATCTCACGTGAAAAGCGATGATGCTTGACTATAAGAATGCTTAAGGACATAATTTTTATTTTACCAACAGTTGGAACATTTTTTTCTATCACCTGAGATGAAGGATGCAATATATCATGAGAATTAGTAATCTAGTGAATGAACGCGATATGAACCAGAGGATTTTTTTATAGAAATTAGGGTAACCAAATATTTTATTTCATTAACACCAAGCAATAGAACTCAAATACGTGAAAA
>NW_018202707.1:0-550 GCF_001263595.1 Phalaenopsis equestris | reverse complement strand
CCCAACTAAAATTACCCAATATTACTACTGATTATTATTATGTGATATTCCTTCTGCAATCATCATTGTTAAGTTGTTATCGCACAACTATTATCGCTCGATTAACATTATCCAATTAAAAATATCTTATCGTTATCCTTCAACTGCCACACAAATAATATTATCCAATTAAACTATCACATTATCGCTCCAACAATTGTCACTCGACTACTACTGTTCAAATAAGATTGACCAATCATTATTGCTCGAATATTGTTGTGTTATAGTCATTCCCTTTCCAACCACAATCATGCAGACATCATAATTGATATTAAATACATTAAATTACTTATTTAATAAAGTATTAATTTTCACTTTTTAATGACTATTATTATAACATAACAAATATACTATATGATAGTAGAATATTATCTTAATATCATATGATAATTAAGAAATTTAACTATAAAACTACTAATATTTTCTTAAAAATACCTTTTAAATTTTAAATAAGACACTTCTAACATTAAAAGAGTTTTTATACTTTGGATGTAATATATATATATATATA
>NW_018202706.1:0-550 GCF_001263595.1 Phalaenopsis equestris | reverse complement strand
CTTTTGCTTTTAGATGGGGATCCACTTTCCCTCCCAATTTTGTAACACCTCTTTTTAGGGAGCTCCGAGTTGCTCTTTTAATAAAAAAAAAAGTCTTGGTTTAATGTAGATAGAACTTGAAAGAGATTTAATAGGTTAAATTTAATTTGGGCCTAAGTTTTAGAGTCACTTAGATTCAATTAAGGTAGAATCAAAGACTTGGGTTACTTAGGTTCAATTCAGGTAGAACCTAAAGTATAAGGTCACTTAGGCTCAATTTATTTAGAACCTAAGGTTTAGAGTCATTTAGGTTCATATTAAGTAGAACATAAGGTGTAAACTCCATTAGGTTCAATTTTGGTAGAACCTAAACTATAGGATCACTTAGGTTCAATTTAGGTAGAGCTTAAGATATAGAGTCATCTAGGTCAATTTAGGTAGAACCTAAGGTTTAGGTTGACGTAGCTTCAAATTTCGTAGAACCTAAGATATAGAGTTATTAAGGTTCAATTTAAGTAGGAACTAAGGAATTTTTATTAAGTCTAATGTAGGTTAGACTTATGGTTTAGGT
>NW_018202705.1:0-550 GCF_001263595.1 Phalaenopsis equestris | reverse complement strand
TCCTCTGTTCACTTAGCACGGGAGTAATTTTATTTTATTTTTTATGGATTTTTTTGAAATTAATTAAATAAAAAATACCTTGATTTTCTACTTACCTACGGGACACCTACTCATCCTTGGACCCATCGTCTGATCTCCACCGTTCGATTGATACATGCCCGAATGGACGATATCCGTTCATCATTCCCATAAGACTCAAACCGAGATCCGCTCGTTTTCTAAATCTAATATCTCGCTCGATACTCAACCAAATTGCCAATTTTATAGCTTCATCTAGGAGAGACGAACACATCCATATGATTAAAAACATATGAAATATACATTCTCTTCACAACTGATGAAATCGAGCACAAATTTAGAGATTTTGGTCTATACCTTCATCCAAGAGGTGTAGTATCGATTGGATTTATTCCTGAGCTTTGCCTTGAGTCCACGAACATCATCCAAACTTCAATTTGATATGTGGTTGGGTTTTTGAAGGAGTTTGATCAAAGGGTGACACGGGGTCTGGTCTAAGAGTGGGTTAGAGTGCTTGGGAGAGAGGGGTTTT
>NW_018202704.1:0-550 GCF_001263595.1 Phalaenopsis equestris | reverse complement strand
TGTACTAAAATATTTCTAGTAATTTATAGGTGTTTCCTTAATTTTGAGTTGCCTCCTAGCTTGACTGACTAAGCTTAGTTAATCTAGTTCGATTGGGTCAGCTCAGTCGGCTGAGCTTGTCGTTAGGGTTTGATCGGTTGATTTAGCTTGGTTGACTCTTTTTTATCACTGGTAAGAAGATTTGGGGACTTCATTGATTGTTGAAGACACTTTATAAAACAAATCTTCCATTGGGTCCACTTCACCATGAGATAGGCTATTGCATCAAGTCAGCTTTCTTACAGTGGATGGCTCAGACGCTCTCTTGTCTCATTTCTAGTTAATGACTTACACTTGGATCATTTGATCGTCTTTTTGTCTGGCTTTTGGCTTAGTTAGTTTTGACCTAGTTGATTTGGCTCGTCCAGTTAGGTTGTTATCATGATCTCTTCATAGTGGATTTGCCTCCATCGTAATATTCTCTTCTAGACCATTAGATCTCTATAAAGTCAATGTAGACATCACTTGATGTATATTATTACTTGAAAATCATGTTCATTTATATGAAAAA
>NW_018202703.1:0-550 GCF_001263595.1 Phalaenopsis equestris | reverse complement strand
ACAATTTACATATCATTCTATCTTAATGTGAACATGTCAAACTAATGGGGGTGTTCGGTAACAAATTGTTTAGTGAATTTAGCCATGGATTTAACTTAAGCCCAGCCAAACATAAAAAATATATTAAATTAAATCCAAAGCTCAGATAAATCAAAATTTCTAACGTTCGTCTATGCTACTCGTGTTCCGTTTACTTTACGTAGGAAATCCGGATTCATTAAATCCAATTACAAGGCGGATTTACAGGATTTGTTGAGTTGTCGCTTGCGAGGTCAATCTCCGCCTGCAGAGAGTTTAATAAATCCAAATTCACTAGAGCTGATAAATCCTACTCAATGTAAAACCAAGTCGTAGCCAAACACCGCCCAAGGGGTTGTATGGTAACGGCTTTAGCAACTCTAATAAATCCTACATATTTGGATTTTTCAACTCCTGCCAACATAAAGATTTAGTAAAACTAGGAATTAAGGCAAATTAATTGGATTTAATAAATCCAATATTTAAATTTGCCATTTTTTCAGTCCGGCAAGATTTAAGTTAAATCCTGCTT
>NW_018202702.1:0-550 GCF_001263595.1 Phalaenopsis equestris | reverse complement strand
ACATAAATATGGACCAGGGCCCCCGAATGTCCGATCGGACCAATCTGGGGATCAATTATGCATCTAGCCAAAAGGGGTGGGAGCTTATAAGGTCGGGCGGTCGTTAGCTGAGCATCGGTATCAACTGTTCTGGAATTGGATGGTTTGCCCTGCTCACCTGGCCTGACCAGAGTGGAGGGCATTGGATTTGTCCGTGCATGTCTAATCAAATAGATTCTCTTTGGAGATGATCTATATGTTTGGGAAGTACCGTCCTCCCGGTACACAGAAGCCGACCAACTAAGTGTGTGATCTCGGGTGGTCCTTGGGGGTCCCACGATGCCACATCAACTCTTCTGCCCGTCGTGAGATATCTTTGAGATTCATGTTGACAAATTTTTTATGTATATATTAAAGTTCACCGATTCTCTTACTCATTAATAGCAACAACTACAATAAGAACAAGGGAATTGAGATTTTTTAAACATGTCTGTGGTATTCACCACTATTTAATGCACAATGATTAATTACTTCTTGATATTTGTGCCAAGGCCATTATAAATAAAAAAAA
>NW_018202701.1:0-550 GCF_001263595.1 Phalaenopsis equestris | reverse complement strand
AACAAAGCACCAAGAAAATCATCCAGCACGTTAAGCTTTCTTTATTCATCCCTATACTCTCACAACAATGTCGTTTAAATAACACAACAAAAGGGTGAACAAAACCAAACAACGCACCCAACATTGCAAGACGAAACACCATAGGTAAGATATATAAAATGAAGTAAAAAAATCTGACAGTTGCATCCATTTTTGTAGCACTTACTTTCAAGCTCGAATCTCCACTGAGAGTCAACAATGAGGAAATCCTCTAAACTAACTTGTGGAAAGAAATTGAAGCAGAAGATGCTAAGAATGCCGGGGCACCTTACGGCCCATCAGTATCTTCCTGCTTGAATATTGTCCTTCGGCTGTATCACGGAGTTCAGTCTTCCATCCCATGGCTTCAGTGATTTCCTGAATCTCTCTGATAATATATTTGGAATCACGTATGTAAGCTCGCCCACCTGGTCTTAAAATGCGATCCATTTCCAGCAATATAACGGACAAGTTGCACCTGAAAAGAATAAGAATTGACATCAATTACAATAATGTTATATATATATATATA
>NW_018202700.1:0-550 GCF_001263595.1 Phalaenopsis equestris | reverse complement strand
AAAATAAAAAATGTCACTTTAAAAATTTAGCCAAATTACACATACATGATACAAACATACAATCAAAGGAATTTCGATTGCTATTTATGTAATTGTCCATTTCTAAAACCTCTCCCACTTTCTTCTTCTTACAAAACACACCACAAAATTTATCAAGCTTTTATACATGATACAAACATATGGTTAAAATTTCTATGATGCAATAATTATTATAATATGAAGATAAAATAAATTCAATGCACGAAAATGTTGATTGTCTACGCAGGAATCAGGATTGTAAGCTGCAGTAGCAACCAAAGTTGGTGGACATAATGGAAGCAGCTGAAAAAGTAAAGTCCTTGAGCTAGCTGTGTTCGATTATAAATTAGCACAGTTTATGCGCTTGGATTTTTATAATTATAACATCCCAAGTGTGCATTTTCAATGAGTACTCTGCTCTGGCATATGCCTCTCCATCTCAATTATTGATTGCATAAATAAAAAAAGCTATCCATTTTCAAAAATATAAATTAAAATAAAAATAGAGAAAAAAGAAAAAAAAAAAAAAAAA
>NW_018202699.1:0-550 GCF_001263595.1 Phalaenopsis equestris | reverse complement strand
AATTTTTTGGGAAGTATTATCAATATTTATTTGTATGTGCTATACTTATATGGGATGCAATGAATCTTATTTGTGCAACTCAGGTTTTGTTTTATAAATAGCATTGTATTTATTATTTATAAAACACATCAAAAACTTGCATACTACATAAAAAATTTTATGCATGTGTAGATGATGTGTTAATCGGTTAAATTGGATATTCTTATTTAAGCACTTTTTATATATCTTATATTCATCTTAAGCTAAAATAGATGAAAATAGTTTGCAAAATATATATGGACGGAGCTGTATGCACACTTAATTTGAGATTAAAGAGGAATTACATAATTTTGTATAATAGAGAAAATGAAATAACTTCAAAGAAAAGCAATTGCATGTTGCGCAAACCTTAATCGGATTTTATCACGTACATATACCATAAAAAATACATGTACATTGTTGTGTACATATCTTAATTTGATCTTAAGGGTATGGTCATAGGTGTGCGTTAGTACTTTCCTTACATTTCTTTTAAGTTTGATGTTTTGCATATCTCTGAATAGTTTTTTTT
>NW_018202698.1:0-550 GCF_001263595.1 Phalaenopsis equestris | reverse complement strand
CTAAGTTACAAAAAATGTTAATCTTATTGAATTCAAAACAAATAAATATGCTATTTTATATTTCTTATCATGCCAATTTCCAATCTGATATAAACCTTTTTTTTTTTCATGTGCCAATTTATATATATATTTTTTCTATAATTCATCCCTTTTCTATGATTTTAAAAGGACTTAAATATTTTAAATATCTTGAGACATAATAAGTGTTTTATATAATTGTAGATAAATATATTTGTAGAATTCATAGAGAGAGAATGGTTCCGTTGAAACTACTTCACCGCAAATTGCAGATTGGGATTGCGAAGAAAAACTATCTTTACCCGAACTTTGAAAAAAACTATTATGCATAATCAATGATGAAAATAATTAGGATTATGATATTTAATTAACATGTAAATTGAGTTTATCCATATACCAGACTGAAGTATAAACAAATATTTTATTGTCTCAAGATAAGGATTATGGGGAGCATTATTCTCAAATATCACCTTTTTAAGGAAAAAATGTGTGTGTCAATATCAATATCTATATCTATATATATATATATATA
>NW_018202697.1:0-550 GCF_001263595.1 Phalaenopsis equestris | reverse complement strand
AGAGAGAGAGAGAGAGAGAGAGAGTTCTCACCCAGTTGATGAACCAGGATATGCCAAATTTTTTAGGCCTCTTGATGGCGAGCCACATGATGCAAGGGAGCTGCGAGAATTCATGCATTCGTAAATGTTAATTTGCATTAATTATACTGCAAAATTTGAAAGAAAGATGAAGCCAGGCATACAAAATATGTAGTTGGGGCAAAGGCAAATCCTCCAAAGAACCCAAGCAAGCCACCAAAGAAGGGGACGCAGATTGCAATAATCATGGTAAGAGCTGAATAAATTAATGGAATAATGTCAGTAAGTGTATCATAACTTGGAGCATCAATTAATAAATTAGATAAATAATAGATTTTGGTTGAATGTGTTAGACATTACCAACATAGACACTCCTAGCAATCAAGCGGAGAGTCAAGCCTGGTGGGAAATGAAGTTTCTTTACCAGAACTGTTTCGATCATATCAAACACAGGCATGGCATAAATCTGTATTCCATGATGGAGGGGGGATGAGTAATTATCATGAATTTTAAGAAGAATAATACAATTATA
>NW_018202696.1:0-550 GCF_001263595.1 Phalaenopsis equestris | reverse complement strand
GACAATCAAGAAGAATCACATTAAACTATCATGATAAATTTTATAAATGATTAAAAAATTACCTAATTAATAAAAAAATTAGAAAATATATTACAATCAAGGTTGAGATAAATTAGATTACACAAATTTCAAAAAAATAATATTTTTATATATAATAATTTAGAGTTCAAAACTTAGGAACATAAATATACTATCACATCCGAAATTAAACTTCATTCAAAATTTTAACATTTAAATTAATACTTAATTCGATGCTATATCATTTTATAAGAAAGAAGCTAAAATTAATATATTTCATGCTATTTATTGGTAAGTGTATGAACATTATAAAATTTGAAGTAGGAAGTAAATAGTTCATTTAAGAGTAAAAAAAATGAAAGTATTTTTGAAATACAAGCTCAAATTTAATTTTTAATTTTGGTTAATATATAATATAACTAAATTTTAAAATTAATTAACAAAATTTGGGACTACATGATAGCTAGATTATTAAAATGTTATTAATTTATAAACTAAAATAATAGTTATTATTATTATTATTATTATTATT
>NW_018202695.1:0-550 GCF_001263595.1 Phalaenopsis equestris | reverse complement strand
AAAATCCTTTTCATTTTCTAATCCTTTTTGTACAAAGGTTACTTCATCTTTCTAATCCGATATGACTTTACATCTTTCTTGAACATGATTAACAATCATATAGTCAATTATATCCAATATGTAATTTATTTAAATATTATTTGGATTTTCATAGAAATTCAAATGCTCTATGAGTAAAAAGTGGAAAGATTACAGAAGATTTTGACACAAAAAATATCATCAACTATAAGGCCCAACATAGCTAAAATACTCAAATGGGTTCAAGAAAATTGATCCAGGAACAGACATTGGCTAACTCGAGAGTTGAGATTGAGAGGTTGATTGTTGCTAGAAAAAGGGAGAGATCTACTACTTCACTGCAGTATCGTCCCAATGACTTGTGAGTTTAATGCCAACTTGTAATTTACTTCATAGGATCACATCTTTGTAAGAGGTAAGCAAGTTGAGTTTTTTAGAGGAAAAATCAATACATTTTATGGATTGAGGAATGTATTCCATTGTAAATACATTGCGTCCATGATGATTGACTCATCACTGGATGAAGTAATTG
>NW_018202694.1:0-550 GCF_001263595.1 Phalaenopsis equestris | reverse complement strand
TTTAACAGGGATTTGGCAGTTTAAAAAGAGTTTGGGTGGATTTAGATGGCTTGGTTTGGGCATGGGACAAAGGATTTAGATGTATCATGGGGAGGGGATGAATTATGTGAGAATGAAAAGGGAAGAGTCCTCCTCGTCCGTTTTTGGAAAAGTTGACTCATATGGAGCCTATGGATGGCTTCATGGTTCATGCCATGCTATGCATGATGTCATGAATGAATTTCTTGGAAAGGGAAATTTTTATTTTTATGAGTTTTGGGGGAAAACGCCATGATACCAAGTTTAGGAAAAAAATTCAAATGCATGCATGATATGATGCCATGATGCATGGTTTCATTGAAAGGATGATTGTTGACCCCACTTTTGGTTGAGGTCCAGTTTCATCCTTAGAAGCATAGGATCTAGCCATAGAACTCCCCTGTTGACTATTCCTGGAGGACTAGTGATGGTAGCCTTACCATTAGAAATTCTAAACGTTTCTTTGTTCATCTTGAAGTTCCACATGTTGAGTCTAACAACACTTAGTAGGTGGAGCCAATATGGGGGAGCT
>NW_018202693.1:0-550 GCF_001263595.1 Phalaenopsis equestris | reverse complement strand
CAAATATTTTCTATTTACAAATGAATGGGAAAACATTTACCTTTTCCAACCATACAACCTGAATGCAAATTAGAATTAGTATATATATAAGATGTCCCTCCTCAAATTTGATCAACATAGATCTATAGATATTACATTTACTCCAAAATGAGTGCATTATAAAATTAATTCATTAAACATATAGTGCATTCATCTAACCCATTTTTTTCTCCTAATTACAAACAATTGCCCAAGAAATAAAACAATAAATGAATGAATGAATAAAATTTTATTGATCTCAAAATTGAAGTAACTACTAATAACATATATATGATCTGAATCAAGGGGCCCCTGATAAGATAATCTCATCCAATTTGATTTTTGGAAATTAACTAACAGAAGAGTTGGAATTCATCACCATGAAATATACTGACAGCCAAATGAACTCAAATTTCTGATGGAGTTGAGCTTCCATGTTGACTCGAGTCTTCGTTCACCCCTTTACGGCATGCCTCCCAGAGTTGGGATTCAATTCCCAACTTTTTTAACTCCCATAATGCACGCTCCACTG
>NW_018202692.1:0-550 GCF_001263595.1 Phalaenopsis equestris | reverse complement strand
TTCACCTAAAAAATACCACCATTTTAAATTTTAAATAGTGAAGTAAACCTTTTCATGCATAGGTTAGCTGGTATATATATGTAAACATTGAAAGATTAAGTGTTAGATATGTAAATACTATGAATTGAGTAGTATGTGTGTGAATCTTCCAAAAAAATTAAAATAGGAGAATACTGAACTGAATTTGTACTGTATTGGATGGGCAGATATTTCGGCGCAACTTGTTTTGGTATGCTGCTATCTTTGGAACAGTGACTGCTATCGCCAGAGCTGTGGTTACTGATGAGCTTCATGTTCTTGATCCTGAAGGAGCAATGGCTTTTGTTTTCCAACAGACGCATTATATGCCGAAGAGATGGAGGAGAAAAGAAAATAATGATACGGTTCGGGCGGAGGTCGAAACTCTTTTTCAGGTAAGTTGTTTTAGTTTTTCATCTTACCATGCTGCTTATTTATTTGATGTCACTGTCATTGAAGGCATAAATTGATTGAAACTTCAATACATGAACTATTCTATTGAAAATTTAACAACTTACGATGTAATGGTATA
>NW_018202691.1:0-550 GCF_001263595.1 Phalaenopsis equestris | reverse complement strand
TTTTTTTTTGCAAATAGCTTTAGGAGGTTCACATGGATCCTTAAAAAAACGCCAATTGGTTAATCCACAAGAATGGATGACTAATAAAAAAAAAATTAATAATAATGTATTTATAATAAATTGCATAAAAATAGAGTAAATTAAACATACATATTCTAAGTTTTAATAAAATAAAACATTGATGAGTTACATAAATTAAGACACTAGAAAAATATAACTTCTTAAGAAATTATGAGAGATTCAAATATTTAAATTTTTACATTTTTTAAAAAAATATTTTAATATTAAGTTAATTTAAAATGCCACCAAAATAATTTTGCTGAATAGCATATATCATAAAAATTGAATAACAAAATACTTGAATCACAAAAAAATAAGTAGCATTTCATTTCATGTACCTACTACATAATTTCTAATACTTAAAAGTTTCATATTTTTATATATAGTTCTCAAAATTTTAGCTTCACATAAAAATAGTATTATCATTTATTTCTTTCTATGCATAATTATATGTTTTAAATTTATGTAAATATAAATATATATATATATA
>NW_018202690.1:0-550 GCF_001263595.1 Phalaenopsis equestris | reverse complement strand
GCTGCTTCCATCACGACCATAAAAAAACCAACAGAGACATTAAAAAAATCCAACAAAGTCAATATTCAGTAAAAATGGGAAACCAAAATGATGTACGCAGGAGAGGATAGAGAAAGGTGATACGGGAGCCCCGAAAGAAAATTTGCAGAGGAGATCACAGAGAAAGGTCGAGTTAGGGCAAAAAGCGAGTGAGAGATTGCAAGGAATTCACGAAGGAGATCGAGTTAGGGCAGACAACGAATCGGTAGATGGCAGAGTGCAAACGGGAAAATAATTTAGTAAGAGGCCACAAGGTCGAACCCGCGGCCCATGTTTTACCTAAAACGCACCGCGATGTAATGTTAAAGCCGCCCCAAACGAACGAAAACCGCAGCCCAAACGCCACCCCAAATGCAGCCTTAGGCTAGTAGAGTAGGATGTGGCAGAGGCAATCGCAATTTAAATTTAATTAATCCTTATTAAATTTCAAACAACTAAAAAAATTCCAACTTATATATATATATATATCTATAATATCTCTCTCTTACATATGTATGTATAAAAGTGCATG
>NW_018202689.1:0-550 GCF_001263595.1 Phalaenopsis equestris | reverse complement strand
GAGTGAATTTTGAAATTATACAAGGAATGACAGCTGCTTGCATTCATCATGATTGTTTATTTAACGTTTTCCTTGTAAACACTGGCATTGAAACTTCAAGCAGAGGAATAAAATTTTTTGAGAACATGAAATCGGTTTACATCTGATTGTTGTTTCACTCATCCTTCTCTTTGGTTGATTTTTTTTTAGCTTCTCAGCACTTATATCTCCTAGGATGGTTCCTTGAACTCTGCAAGCGGTCGCAAAGGCAATCTATTGTAGGTTGTTTTGCTTTTGCTATTTGCTTGCTTTATGGAAAACAGTTTCCGTGAAACCATTTTCAGAAGTAGCTGTGGGGAAGTAGAGAGTTTCTGCTACTGGAAGCAGAAAATTTCTGGTTCGGGAAGTGAACACTTATAGAACAACCATCTATATTTATAAAAATTTCCGGCCTTGTCCTCCATTTTATGACAATTGACTTGTGATGATGTTATGTCCTGGCGTGTGGGTTTGAAATTTCCAAGGTGTGAACAGATAAATTGCTCTGAAAAACTCTTTTATTTATTAATGA
>NW_018202688.1:0-550 GCF_001263595.1 Phalaenopsis equestris | reverse complement strand
TTCCTTTGACCCTCCATCTACTACAATCAAGCAATATAAAGGATTTGGTGATCTATACGGAGTGGCCAGAACTCTTTAAGTTTCCATACAAAAATATTTATTTGATATGATAGCCCTTCTTTAGTTGTTCTGAGATATTTGTTTGAACTTTTTGTTTCTCATATCTCTCTAAGATTCTTCCCAACATTCTCAAGCTTCCTTGCATAACTCTTTCAACCTCTTTTAGGCCACCAAATTTCATTAAAACAAAGAGAAGATGGAAATTCATTAAGTTCATGTATAACATTTGCCAAAATAAAAAGTGATCTCAACCTCTATCACCAAATGATATTGAATACAAAGAAAACACTGGAGGGAATGCGGTTGAAATTGGGTGACTTCCAAAGTTCCAGATAACCAAACCACTATATAATGGGAATGGAAAAAACAGTGTCAATTCATGTATTAAACCAAGTATCTTTTATATTTCTTCTGCTTTGAATATGATTCATTCTCATATGGTTATTTCATTGGCACATTTTAATTTTTCTTATACTAGTATAAACTGGAG
>NW_018202687.1:0-550 GCF_001263595.1 Phalaenopsis equestris | reverse complement strand
CTATGTCGCCAGAATGACTTTGCTAAACACGATTCTTTAGTCTTTGTTTCAAGCTACAAAAGCTGTCAATCTCGTGTGCAGCATTCTCGACAGGTTTCAATGAGGGCTTTTTCTTATGAGATTGAGAGGAATGGTTGGAGTGAAGTTCTGTACGTTTCTATATTTACAGAGAGTATATATGAGAGTGTATCTCTATATATTTATGGTTTTTCATAGTGAAAATTGCTTGGTGGTGGCTCCTTGGTTTTTTTCCTGTTCTCGAGTTATTCCACGTAAATCTTGGTGTGCTTTTTTTGGGATTTATTTCTTTTATTATTCTTTTGTTTGAAATTTTGTTCTGGGTTTTTCAAATTGTTGTGATCCAATTCCGCAGTGTGTTTTTGATTTCTAATTGGTCGAAGCCATGAGTGATTATATGCATCCCAACAAAATTGAGGGATTGTAAGACTTGACCACTGGGCTTCTCTTAAAAGTTCAGATATAACTGCTATCTTACGCTTCTTTAGGCTTCCTTGATTAAGTGGTAGTAAGGTTTGATTTCTTGGTTTGC
>NW_018202686.1:0-550 GCF_001263595.1 Phalaenopsis equestris | reverse complement strand
AGAAATTTTTATAATTTCTGTCATAAAAATTTTGTAATTAAGTTCCTTCTGATTCATACTCTGGATGATTCTCATTATTTGGTTTAATTTTATTCTAATAAAATTTTATTTTTTGAGCTATGACCCATACAGTTTAATTAATATCTGTATTCTTGTTTCTTCTGTCTTTCTTGCATAATTTTATTTTCTGGGTTCCTTTATCCTGTGTCCTGCGTTTTAAATAAGTCATTCGCTTATGACACCCTTGGGGCTTCTTCTGTTTTATTCAATTATTAATTATATTGGGTTAAAATTGGTTTGTGTTGCTTTTATTACATTTTTTTGTTTCTTCAGTAATTTTCTCTTTTAATTGCTTGCTGAACCAAGTATTCTTTTTCTTCTCCGGAGATTTCTGTTGTAATCTTTTTAGTCAACATTGTATCAGTTTGAATTAGTTAATCCGTTTTATGTAACGTGTTTTTCATTTGCTATTATCAAGTCCTTGGCCATTTTTGTTAAATTAATTTTAGGAATTCGTTTCCTTTCCACTTTTATAAGCGTGGGTGTTGTT
>NW_018202685.1:0-550 GCF_001263595.1 Phalaenopsis equestris | reverse complement strand
GAATAAGTGTTGTTAGGTATGTTGTTAATCACATTTATGTTCTCAAATGATTAAGTATTAGCATCAACCAATTGTCCAAATGAGTTTTCCTCAATTACTGGAAGTCCATGAGGTTGGTTCATTCCAAATTGATCTACCTCCCTAGATATGGCTGCTACCTGAGAAGTTAAAATCAAAAGCACGTCTGCGTCATGCACACTAGCTACCTTCTTAGAATTTACTCTCTCAGAAGGTCAGTTGAAATTGTTAGTACCCATCTCCTCAATCAGAGAATAGGTCTCATGACAACATCAATAATAGATCTATGAGATCCTACTAAACTATTGTAAAAAAGTCTGAATAATTAGCCAATCAGGTAGTGTATGATGTGGGTACTTTCTAAGAAGTTCCTTAAATCACTCCAAAACCTCATAAATCAACTCACCTTCATAAATGAAGTAATTTAAATTCTACGTCTAGACATTTTTAAAGGTGGGAATTACTTAGCTAGGAATATTTGGGCTATGTCACCCCATGTTCTAATTGATCTAGGTGCTAATGAATTTAACCA
>NW_018202684.1:0-550 GCF_001263595.1 Phalaenopsis equestris | reverse complement strand
TTTATTTATTTATTTATTTTCTATTTCGATTTTTTGCAATGCACTGATGCATTAAAGTAGGCATATATATAACTAAAACTTGACATTATTTTAACCCGAATAACCAATATTCCCAATTAAACAATAGATCCTTCAAATAGAATACAAATTTTATGTTGCATGCCATTGGCCGCCACAAGAAGAAAGCTTGTGAAATTGCTCTTTCACTGGTTTTTGGAGATGCCTAATTTTTTCTCAGGCCGTCTAACTAACTTTGTTGTTCATAAGATACCGTCAACAAATTCTTGAGCTTTAGAGATTCCAAATTTAGAAAATGATGTACGGAGATAGCGTTTGACAGCATTGATTCCTATGCATACTTTGCTTTTAGCATCTAATTTAAATGTTTTACTATTAGTTCGTTCAATTTCTCATAGAATATTTTCTTGATGCACTTAGATGAGGAGATGCCTTCCTTCTCTTATCATTGCTTTAATGGGCAATACTTTGACCAAGATACTTCTTTAGGAATGATTTGTTGAAACTTTCTAGTCGAAGCTATACTTATATA
>NW_018202683.1:0-550 GCF_001263595.1 Phalaenopsis equestris | reverse complement strand
AAAAAAAAAAATTCAAACTAAGTTCGAGCAAGTTTCAATCTAATTTCAAACAAATAAAATTCAAACCAAAGTTTAAATTCAAACCACATCGAACAAATGTTTCTCGCAATGGACTTCAATAAGTACTTCACAAATATATGGAAGATAGCATCTTTCAAAATAAACTTCTAGATGTATTTCTCCAAGAAAACAAAATGCAAAGATATTTCTTTAACTGGGTGTACTGTGCGGCATACAAAAATAAACTTCATAACATAAGTTGTAGTTAATTATAACTATCTCTTATATAACCATCATTAGAAAAATATATATCCTAGAAGAAAAAATTCTTAAGAACACCTTCATAAATCATATGATTTTGAAGCCTGGTCAGTTAAGAAAAATAAATATCCTAGGAAAAAAAATTCAGACATAGTGGTTACTATTTCTTCACCAAATAATGTTAAAAAATCGACCCAACGTTCAACCAGAATACCACAATTCATGAAACAAACGGCGAACGTTAAAGCCACTATTTGCTGCTGGTTTCTTAGCTGCTTTCAATCCATGG
>NW_018202682.1:0-550 GCF_001263595.1 Phalaenopsis equestris | reverse complement strand
TGAGAACAAAGTGGATATAGTGTAGAGAACTTGTTGTGTTAAGTTCACAAATATGTAAGATGTGAAGATTGATATTGGTGCAAAAATATTTGAGGAGATTTGCATGGAGTGAAAGAATCCATGGGGATGTGAAGAAACTGGTATAAACATGGATATTCATGCTACGCATGCAAAGAGTAAGAGACCTCGAATTTGAGAGAAATAAAACCAAGAAAACTTATTATTTTCTTTTGCTTTCTTTATCATTTTGAATTATCAAAGTACATTTTTAAGACTCAATTTTCATTGGTTGATTTTTAAAAGAATATTTTATTTAAATTTTTTTACCATTAAGGTTTTTTTGTTTTGTTCTTTGCTTATTGTAATTCAGAACCAACGTATGGTTATGTGACTCTTGATTCATCGCACAAAGAGCAACTCAAGAAACAGACCACATTCTAAAATAAACTTCATTAATCTTCTTAAAATAGGTGTTATTGAATGAATACATGCTGGAAGTATCAAAAGTACATCTGAAGCATCACATGCTGAATACATATCATATATGCTG
>NW_018202681.1:0-550 GCF_001263595.1 Phalaenopsis equestris | reverse complement strand
GAAATTTTTTATTGAATGGTTCATAAAAACACATTTACTACTCACTAAATACCTAATATGCACCACAGGCCCACAACCCGTTGACTATCATCACCTGGCATGGCACATTAACTCCATCCCAAATACTAATATGTAATTATTATTGACTTTATCGCTTCAATTTGGATATAAAATTTATTGATAAGAGAAAGGAATTAGAAAGAAATTAAAATTTATAATTATTTTTATTTCAACTTATAATAGAATGAGTTTTTTTCCGCTCTTAAAATTTAATAAAAAGAAAAAAGTTTTTTAATTTTGCTATCTAAATATTTTCTTCGACTTCCACTCAAAGTGTTGCCGCGTGAACAATCAAGAAATGCCTCAAAACTGTAGTCTACACTCTGTTAAATGCTTAAACAGTATTTGAAAGGATGCTATAGGTTATTAATTCATATTGAAAAAAAATATTATGGCAATGCTTGATCAGCAATATCTGTAGTGTATTGCATTCTATTTTCTTACCTTTTAATTTGCTTCGCATTTCATTTGAAGCATATATATATATATA
>NW_018202680.1:0-550 GCF_001263595.1 Phalaenopsis equestris | reverse complement strand
CGTACGCAGTTATGCGCACGTCTTACTTACGCAAATATTTCTCGAATTGCTGGGCCCACATGATTAGAAAAGGGAATACTAGAGTTCCGGTGAAAGCGAGGTGAGGAGGAGGGAAGCAATTTATATATTTATATATTTTTAAATTTCCAAAGTTGCAGATCTTTTTTGTTTCGACTTTTAGAGATAAATTATTATTTTTGCACCATTGGAATTGGGCAGCATGACTTGTAGAGTTTTACACCGTAATTTATATGAAGCTTTTAGGGTATAAATAAAATACTAAATTTGTACTTCAGATTTTTTCCAATGCAAATAAGTTCTTACATTAGAGAACATGCACTTGCCATTTTCTTCAATTATTATTTTACATTGAAGGTAGATTTGTACATTTATTATTTCTCAATGAATATAGCACTTATAGATGTTAAAGTTTTATGTTGTGGATTAGAAGATTTGCGACTTTGGGGCGATAATTTTAGCGTCTAGTGTTGGGCAAGGATCTAACACACACATTAAGTGTGCGTTTGAAGCAGCTTGTGCTTATCCATAT
>NW_018202679.1:0-550 GCF_001263595.1 Phalaenopsis equestris | reverse complement strand
CTCCTCCTCTTGTTCCTCCATCTCACTGGCAATTATTGCGACGATGTCAGAGATTTCGGACCCTGACTTCATTCTATGTTCTTATCCCGCGGGCTTACTGGACTGTATCGGTGCGCGACCATGGGTATCCATACCTTTTTCTCTTATGGTCTTAGTAGAAACATCACTATGTCAATGAAATGTATGCTCCTCGTAGTGTAGACCAGCTACGGACCAGGTAATCATCTTGTATTTTCCTTTGGGACAGTAGGGATGTCTTTATAATGGGTAATGGGTAGGATTTTCAGACCCAGTCTTGACTTAGCCGGTCAACGGCCTGTGGTCCTGATAGCAGTATAATCGGTAGTAATCATAGCAGTATCAACTCTGTTCCCTAAACGGAACTAAACAGGGATGCGAGCAGGCAAAAATTCAGTTGATTTTTGGGACTTTTTGGCAGATTTAACGTTCTTTAGAATTTCTTTCTTCATACGAGGAGAAATTGCATGTCACACTCGTTTAAGTAGCTCATTGATTGAACAGCCTTCTTTGGCAGCTAGCCTCTTGAAAA
>NW_018202678.1:0-549 GCF_001263595.1 Phalaenopsis equestris | reverse complement strand
GGCTGGCCACCATTGGCCAGCCAGCGGGAGACGATTGTTGAGGTGTAGTTGAGAGGAGTGAAAGGGTATATCCAGATTTTGGAAAATGTGGTTGGGATGGGTGGTTGGGAGGCAACAGCTGTGGCGGCGGAGAAGGATTTGGTGGAGATTGGGCCGAAGAAATCGCGGAGGTGAAGGGAGGAGGGGGGCGAGCTGCCGCGAAATGCGAAGGCGTCGGCGGCCCAGAAAAGAAGTATGGCGAGTGGTATGGCGCCGCCGAGGAGCTTTGGGAGGAAGCGACGGGAAGGGACTGCTGAAGAAGGATCGCCGGTCTTGTCATCGATGGATGAGACCGACATTACGGACTTGAGCGCAGTGCCAGACAGACGAAATCGACTGGGGAGAGGGGCTAGATGTTTTATGCGATAAGGCTGTATTGGTTTTTTTATTCGATTATACAAGAGTAACTGTGATTAATGATTATAACAAATTCTTAGAGAAAAAGAAAAACCAACTCTAAAACAATGCAACATCAGGAGAAACAGAACATAACGTTTAATAACAGAAGAG
>NW_018202677.1:0-549 GCF_001263595.1 Phalaenopsis equestris | reverse complement strand
ATGATCCTAAATTCTATTATTTAGGGTTGTGACATTTGATAACCAACTTTAAGTCTGAAGGATGTGGCATCTCCGGAATGACAAGTGGGAGCTTATAATGTTGCTAGAATGATAAAAAGCTATTAGTGTTAAATGAGTGTAAAATTAAAAATAAATGTAAATGTAGAAGTAGTTGAAAGACACAATGCATGGTTGAGCAAAAGTAGGAATTCATCATAATGAGATATTTGCTTCTATTATTCACATGAAAATCATTAGTTGATTGATTCTCAAGCTTCTATTTATCAAATAGATGTAAATTTTAACTTTATAGATAAATGTATTGGAGAAGAAGTGCATATGAAGTAGCATTTGGGATATGGAAAAAGGAATTTTTAAGTCCAAAAATTATAAATTAAAAAAATATTTATGTAGTTTAAAGCAAGCACCAGAAGCATAGAATGTAACGATTGATTCATACATTAGATAAAATGGTTGTATACTCTTCTCTATAAAGGAACATTACAACAACAATAACAACAAAGCCTTAAACCCACTACGTGGGGTCGG
>NW_018202676.1:0-549 GCF_001263595.1 Phalaenopsis equestris | reverse complement strand
AGAGATTCGAGCATTACTACCTTAGACATTGAATGACATAAGAGTCGGTTCAACAATCCTTATTCTAATACCTAAAACCCATGGAAAAATAAAAAAAATGTCAATTGGAGCAATAAAAACGTCAACCAATGAAAGGATAGCAACGATCGTGCTTTGTAGCTCAATCACGGTAACTAGGGCAGGTTCGACAGTATCTTTTGATGGCCCACCATCCTTGCAATCCCTTGACAAGACCGATTCATCTGCATTGAGATAATGTTAAGAAATCACTAAAAAACGCCAAGAATCAGAACAACTCTTATATACTTAAAAATCAGACCATTGAAGAAAGGGCCTTCACAAATGTGTCTCCACCTCGCGACAGGGTACTTACGCTTTTCTGTGGCGGTGACATGGGAGGACCAGTGATTATCAGTGGCCCCTCTCCACTAACCTCGAGGCCCCAATAACTTGGCCTTATGGCCCCTCAGCAATCACTCCCACGCTAGCCCTAAGAGTTGGGCTTCCCTGATGAGGCTTTTTAGGCACTTGCGCCTCAAGACTCTCAGA
>NW_018202675.1:0-549 GCF_001263595.1 Phalaenopsis equestris | reverse complement strand
TTTTTTTTATTATTTTGAGGTGAAGAATTGGGTATTTGGTTGTGGCTCTATTATATTAGTGGGATGGAGGCTTATGTCAGTAGTGATGGAGACGAATTTTGAGGGAGTGGGGTTGGGACGTGGACAGGCCGCACGGTTTGGGGCAAAAACCACTTGGATTAATAGATTCATACTCATCTACGGCTGCGCTCGGAAGACTTGAGAATGCGCGGGAGTAAAATGTCGGCTTAGCGCGTTGTTGGTTAAGTGCGACGCCATGGATTTTGAAATTAAATTTGGGAGGAGTTACGCGGCGTACTCGACCAATACGACTGCAACGAAACGAGTATCACCATTACCGGACATAGGCGGCGCTGCTCTTGCAGTTCTCACAGGCAAATTTTAATTTTGAATGTGCGGGACTTATTTTTTGGTTTAGTGTGTGTTAGTTAAGAGTTTTGCCAAAAAAAGCGCCTTACTCAATGCCATGTGATATGCGGGCAGGGACTCGTGAACCTATTGTGAAGCTGAAACTAGCGAGCTTGTTTCCTCGGAAGAGTTGAGCACGAA
>NW_018202674.1:0-549 GCF_001263595.1 Phalaenopsis equestris | reverse complement strand
TTTTTTTATTCTTTTCAATTGTACCGAGACCTTTAACTAAGACTATCTAATTCTTGGGTGCATTTTATAGGCAGATGCTGGTGGTGGCCTGGTGTTCTGGCATCCTAAAGGTGCCATGGTTAGGCACATCATTGAAGATTCATGGAAGAAAATTCATTTACAACATGGTTATGAACTTCTCTATACTCCTCATGTTGCGAAGGCAGATCTCTGGAAAATTAGTGGGCATTTAGATTTCTACAAGGAAAATATGTATGATCAGATGAATATTGAAGATGAACTCTATCAGCTTCGGCCCATGAATTGTCCTTACCACATTTTAGTTTATAAGCATAAGCTGCATTCATATAGGGAGTTTCCGATCAGATTGGCAGAGTTGGGAACAGTATACCGTTATGAACTCTCCGGTAGCTTGCATGGCCTCTTTCGTGTGAGAGGGTTCACCCAGGTTTGTCTTTCTCATGATTTCTGTGTATGATGGATTTAATATATGAAAATATGGATTATTTTTAATTTTGATGTGAAATATGGTCATTTGTCAGTTTGTAA
>NW_018202673.1:0-549 GCF_001263595.1 Phalaenopsis equestris | reverse complement strand
ATTTTCATACATAGATTAGACATGTACAATAAAATTAAAATGTAGATGTTGGAGATACAAATAGATAAAATTTGAATAACGAGCTTCTCAGAAACATACCCACACAAATGCTAACCAAGCCCACCAATAAAAACACTACCTTTACATCTCCAACAAATACAATTTAGGGCAACAATGGCTCGACATGAGAGGTGGAGGCACCCTGATGACAATAACACGAGTTGCTAGCAATGACTACAACGTTTGCGATGCAAATGTAATCCGCGAGGCCATTGGTGGTGGCAATGACAATGGCGAAGCGAGCCTACAAAAAATTTTGACTTTTTCGACGCATTTCAAATAACTCAAAAATTGAACCGAGTGTTCGACCGAGTAAATTGATCGCAAGTAAAATAAAGAATTTCAAGATATCGTGTTCGAGCATTCATCCAGCTCGAAAGATAAAAAACCATAATATATATATATATAATGCATGCAAAAAGAATAGAATAGACTTTCTCATAAATTCATCAAAAACCAAAATAAATAAATAAATAAATAAATAAATAA
>NW_018202672.1:0-549 GCF_001263595.1 Phalaenopsis equestris | reverse complement strand
TATATATATATATATTAAAAGAATCGTGTGAGGCTATTATACGAGCCCCTGTCACTCTCATATGTCTAACTGTTCGATCTTGCAGTGCAAGGTAGATGTACTCAGACGGGATTGAACCCATGACCCATTGTGCTACATACTACCAAATTTGTAAGTATTTTTATTACTTAACATATAAATGTGAAATAAACCTTTTTATGCATAAAAAAATTGGGATATATTCACATAGACATAAATAGTCAATTTAATATTTTTTTTATATTGTTTGGGCAATTTAGTCATTTTGCCCACCCTCTCCCCTCCCATCTCAATGTATTATGCTCAATACTTTATAAATAATTACATATTTGATGATTTTATCTTAAAAAATAATGCTAATTTGAGATGAAATTCAATTTTTTTGTATTTTTCCAGTCCTCAAGTAATCGAGAAAAATTTGCGTACGTAAGAAGTTTGCAGAGTTGCGAGCATCAGAGGTTATTAAGAAGGTTTTGGGGGTTATATCCGCTCTGTAACATCTCTGTAACCTACTTATAACCCCAAAATATC
>NW_018202671.1:0-549 GCF_001263595.1 Phalaenopsis equestris | reverse complement strand
GGATGTCGGAAGTCAGAGCTCACCGAGACTTTTTAGCTTTTGTGAAGGGTTTGACTAGTCTACTTCGACATCTGTAGGGAAGTCTCTGGGGGAAGAAAAAAATGGGTGGATCCACAACCTCAGTTTATATTGATTTACCTATAAGGCACGACACTCCATCTTTAATGAGAGGCCATAATCATTTGATGGCAAAATTTAGCAGATGTGTGACCACGCTCACCCATGAAATTGAGGCCCTCTTCTTTAATGAGCTATTTCAGATAGAGTTGTTGTTGGAGTCTAGGAGGATAAGGGAGAGAGTGGAGGCCACAGTGGCGAAGAGGCTGGAGTAACTATGGTGCACGACACATCAATGTGACAGACAACCTATAGTAGAAGAGGAGGAGTAACTGGTGGATGAGTAGTTTTATTCTTTTATGTATTATTTATTTATTTCTTCTCTTAGAAAATGATCTATATTACATTAATTCTATAGGCACTCTTATAATGGATGATTTACTTAGATTGATTGTTATGCTTTTTATAATTTTATTCATTGAATATTTTTTT
>NW_018202670.1:0-549 GCF_001263595.1 Phalaenopsis equestris | reverse complement strand
TATATATATTATTTATATAATAACATATTATGTATATTTTTATCTTAAGTTTAAATCATTATAGCTCGTGTGATGATGTGATTCTGCATTTTTTATTGCATATGAATCATAGAGATTCGAACATGAACAACAATATATAAACTAAGCCAAAGAAGAACACTGTTAACAATAATTTCAAACATAACTAATTAGCCAAACACGAGCGAAGCCTAATTAAGCCCGCTCAAACCCGGCTCATTTACAGCGCACTCTAGAGTAATAGAACACCATAAAATTGGGAAAACTGAAAAAAAGGAAGATTTTTTAGGCTTTTATGTAAGTGCTAAAAATTTTATGCAGACAGTATTGATGTAGACAACAGAACTTGACCACTTAAGAGCACAAATTGCTCTCAAACACATGGAAAAAAAAGTATAAAAACCAAAAAAAAAATTTCAATTGCCATGTAATAATATGGTTTAATACATGAAGTTGTTGGTTAATTTTGTGCCAGTAATCGTATAAAAGTCATCGTTAATAAAATATGAAACCGGTCAACAATTGAGAAGC
>NW_018202669.1:0-549 GCF_001263595.1 Phalaenopsis equestris | reverse complement strand
TATATATATATATATAAATTGTAAATAAAATTTCAATTTGAATATATTTATATTTCAGATTTTTGTTATATATTTGATGTAATACAATGGCATTATAAATATGAAGTTTTTTTTATCAAATTGTTATGAAAAATTAAAGGATGTTATTATTATTATTAATAGCAAATAAGAATTCAATTAAAATTCAAACAATTTGGAATCCTTACCCCATCTTGGTGAAGATAATAGACTTAAATTTTATAAATAATGGTTCTATAATTATAACCGAAGTTTAAAGTTTGGGTCATGACGTAAGCCAATTAGCCAATCTAGCAGGATAACTTTACCATAATAAAGCTAATTGAGTAAGTGCATTGTTTCCTTGAACATTTTAAAGCACATATATTCTATCTTCCTTTCTTAGAATCATCATCATTTCGAGCTCTTTTCATTGAGGTATGATTCCACACATAATGAGGATCCAACATATATAATTTATCAATCACAGGCCACATTCGATTTCTTACAAAGAAAATTATATACATGCCACACAATTCTTATGTGTTTATA
>NW_018202668.1:0-549 GCF_001263595.1 Phalaenopsis equestris | reverse complement strand
ACAACTCAACAAGAATATAAAGATAAACACCTACAGTTTGAGAGGTAGGCGATCTCTTACAATTCCTACCATTCGAGAGATATGATCTCTCCCAAATCCTAAAGCTAAGACTCATAATTCAATAATCTCATGCATACACCTTTTTATACAAAGCAACAATAATAATAAAAGATTAAGTTGCCCTTAGGAATGCAAAAGATAAAATTACCCTTAGGTTAGGCACCAACGTAACAATCAGTAGGAGTTGTTGCTCTACTTTCGAGAGCCTTGAGATTGGTTCTTGCAATTTTAATTTTGGTTTATTAGGCTTATGGCTTTTGTGTATGTCTACTTGGAGATGTAATAAACCACATCTATTTAATTAGAGATAGAATTTCTTTATATAAGGCTTTTGGCTTTGTGATGTTGTTCATATTACTAAAAGGCTTACGATCTTAATATAATAAATATTTTAGAGTAAGACTTATGGTCCAAACATTAGAGATCCTTAAGGAAAACTTATAATCCGATACAACATGATCGCACCAAGCACGTTGAGATTGACCGACA
>NW_018202667.1:0-549 GCF_001263595.1 Phalaenopsis equestris | reverse complement strand
ATATATATATGACATCATGATGACAACACTTTGATTTTTCTGTGGAGTAGTTGTCAAGATTGACAAGTCCTTCCTTAGTTCAAGTGATGCATATGTGTCACTCTTGATTTTTAATTTGACCAACATGCAAACTTCCTTGATTGGCATGCACAGTTTACTAAATTATGGGCCTAAAGAATTGAGCTAGGGTTGTATGGTATGCACTAGGATCTTAGTTTATATGTGTATGGAAGGGATAATGTCTCTTAAGGTACTAGGAGAAGCAACGACTACATGAGATTTTGACTACTCTATGGTTAGGCTTGCCTAAAGATGGGATTCTTTTGAGAACATTAGAAATGTCTTAACAACAAATGATTAACATCACTATGTTCTATTTGGTAACATCTCAATGTTCTTTATCTTGTATAAATTTTTGAACTTACAAGGAGGAAGGTGTACAATAGCTTTTTGTAATGGCTTATTAGTGTTGTTTTATACATTAATTGAACTTTTTAATAATGAATCAAATCCTTTTCTTTTAGAGAAATTAACATACATAGCACACAA
>NW_018202666.1:0-549 GCF_001263595.1 Phalaenopsis equestris | reverse complement strand
TAAAAATCATAAAAATAAAATAAAAATACAAATTATATTAAAATAATTAACGTATATTTAATTTTAAATTAATTAAATAACTCAAAAAGTATTTTAACTTTAAAAATATAAATATAATTAAAAAAAGTCATGAAATTTACAGGGAATAATGCCTCTGTCATTGGGAACATTTCAAGATTTTTCCAATGATAGGGGACTTTCCTAACACCAAAAAGGTATAAATTTCTATAAAAATTGTAATTATTTTGATTAATAATTATAAAAAATAAAATACCAATCAGAATATTATAAATTTAAATACAAATTAATAACGAACATTAGGACAGTAAACCCACTCACTACAATTACAATTTTCATTTAAAAATTTAAACATGAACTTAACTTATTAAGGGTAAAATTGTAAAATTACAAATATTGCACTTTTACCCAAATTATCTGCTAAAACTAAATTAAACAAAAAAATTAAATTAAAAAATCTTATGATTACACCCAAATGAAAATATTAAATCAAATTATTAATTAAAGAAGGTTAATTTCATAATTATCCCT
>NW_018202665.1:0-549 GCF_001263595.1 Phalaenopsis equestris | reverse complement strand
TTCTCTGAAATAGGACGCTCCTCCTTGAACACATCAAAGGTCCTTGTCCCTCAGAGAGATGATCTGCTTTATCTGAACCGGTCGTTAAATGGCTTTACCATGGATTAGGTGATGACGAAAGAAACACAGTGCAAACGACCTACTAGCTTCCCATCAGTTTTTATCTTTAACTAAAAGACTCCCTAAAAAAACTAATGATGGGGAACATATTTTACAAGACCATGACCCTGTAGCTATAAATAGGGGGTTCTCATAATAAAATGGTACACACTCTTTACTATATTCTCATGTTTCTTCTTATTCATGATATGTTCTATTTCTTGAGTGTGTTTTCTGAACACTTTTAGATTCAACAGTATATAAATGCCCCCTTTTTTTCTTTTTCCATCATACAATTACAACTTATCATGTAAATATATACAAGAATGGTGTGAATTTTTGGACGAAGTAACATCACACAACAGAAAGATTTTATAAAGTAACACGAGATGCGTAGTTAGGGATATCTTCTTCTATTGTAGTCCAAAAAAAAAAAACTTTTTAATATAT
>NW_018202664.1:0-549 GCF_001263595.1 Phalaenopsis equestris | reverse complement strand
CCTCTTTAATGTAGGTGGAGCTCTACACAATATAATAAATTTGTAGAAGAGCCATGTCTCTATGAGATGGGCTCTTATCTATACCTTTTAGAGAGATAGGAATGAATAAATTCATTTTGTGCATATATTGTAAGAATAAGCAATGGCAAAAAAGCATAAAAGGATATTTTGATTAAATTTTTTGTCATGACATGCATATCTTAAAAGCTCTATAATAAAATGAGCATAATGTAAACATTTTATATATTTAATTTATGTCAAAATAAATACATTGAATTTAAGTTTCATTTAAATAAATTTTTAATCAAAGTAACATTCAGAGGCAGAGACAAAAAGATTTCAGAGAAGAAGCGTACTACAACTTCTTTCAAAATGTTTCTTCGAGTTCAAAATTATTTTGTTAAATACGTTTATATTAAAAAAATATAATATATATTGATTAAAAAAATTGCAAAAAATGAAATGAATGTAATGCAAATATTCTACATATTTTTAATGTGTTGAATGATTATATCAATTGAGGTTGAATTAGGATGGTTTTTTTTTTTT
>NW_018202663.1:0-549 GCF_001263595.1 Phalaenopsis equestris | reverse complement strand
CATATCTAACACTTAAACTTCAATTTTTACATACAAGTCACCTTGAAAAGGTGTATTTCAATTTTAAAGATTAAAATGGTGGCTTTTTTTTATGTAATATGAAAGATTTGGATGGTATAAATGTAGAAAAGCATAAGTTCAGATGCTAGCTAGATTTGTAAATACATTGCAATTTGGTGATATGCATGTATTACAGATTCAGATATTTCTCCTTTTATAACGTCTGTTCTTCTGCCAAGTTCGATACTTTTAGCTTATCGTTCAAAGGAGGTTTCTGTTGTTTTTAAAAATAATTTTTTTGGTGAATGTAACAATTATTTCTTTTATGGCATTAAATATTTGCAGATTTTGCCCGCCTGTTGAGTTAACAGAGCAACCACAGCTTGAAAAACATAGTTAAGAGTCGGCAACTGAATTCATTCGTATTTGATAATTGCCGCATCATTAAATTAAAAATCTAATATTACATCATAATGACATCGGGGGACAAATGAAAGAATTCCAATTGCATCCTCAACCAGCAACACGATGACGAGCCTGTCATCTACA
>NW_018202662.1:0-549 GCF_001263595.1 Phalaenopsis equestris | reverse complement strand
GCGAACAACGAGCCGTTTTGACAGCCCTATCTGTATGTGCGGAATTCATACGAATATCTCATAAAAATAAAGGAAGATTTACATTCACACCATCAATTCCCATGTATTTTACATATAGAGCATTTATGCTTCAATTTTAACATATGTAATACTTTATCTGTGCATGAAAATGTGTAATTAAATTAGTGATGTTTTTTAATGTGATATGAAGGATTTGAGTGTCATAGGTGTAAAATCTAAAATTTAGTTGTTAAATCTATAAATACATATAAATTAGGTGATATGCATGTAAATGCCCCAAAAATAAATTAAGTGTATTGCCTTTAGATTGGTTCTCAGAAATGGGCTAGAAATTGAAAAGAACATTCTTTAAATGAATCCATACTAAAAACAGGAAAGTTGTTGAACCACCGATGTTGCTGAATTATGTTTGATGTTTACCTCAACTTCGCTTTTACATTTATACCCCCAAAATCTTATGTTTACAAACTTACGCCCCAAATCTTATGTTTCTACATATCTAACATCTCAACTTTGCCTTTATATATA
>NW_018202661.1:0-549 GCF_001263595.1 Phalaenopsis equestris | reverse complement strand
TTAGAATGGAAATTATATATATATATATATATATAAATGAATGAATGGCAAGAGGCGAGGGTCCAAGTTTGATTACAATCATCGCATTTTAATGGATCAGTTATAAAAAACAGTCTCCAGTTATAAATGAGTGCAGCTTGACACGAAGCATGATGACGGCCGTTTCATTTGAGAGAAGGACGAGACTGGACTAGTTTGGGTGGTGGTTGGCAATGAAATGTTCTCCTCCATACAAAGATATTAAATAATGTCGACCATGCAAAGTTTTTCGACGAAGGACTTTGATGGCACAAAAAGTTGCGATAAAGCACGTCAGTTGAATCACGCAAGCATACGTGTCAAGTAGTACTGCAGTTAAAGAGTACCGCGTATCAATCCCATGAGAAAAGTGCTAAAAACTATTATGAAGAGCAAAACTCTGGTTTAAAAAAAAAACCTAATTTAGTGTCATCAAAAAATGTATAAATTTCTAAAATCCTACTAAAAAACAGAAATAAAAGCAACGATGTTGGAAAATAGAGAAAAAAAGACAACTAAGAAATCTTAGGG
>NW_018202660.1:0-549 GCF_001263595.1 Phalaenopsis equestris | reverse complement strand
CCACAAAATCAATTGTCCAAGCTGTCCATAAAAAATGTAAATAGTCATCCATATGGTCAGGGGCATCTTCATGAATATTTATTTGTGAGTCGGGTCTTTTAAGGATTTCAGATACAATGACTTATCATCATAAACTTTGGGATATGTCTCTAGAACTTAGAGAAAGTCGTCTATGAAGGTATCATGTGAAGTATCGGCCTGAATTGTGCACACATTCACCAGTTTTATTATTTAGCTTCTGATGAATGCAGCTCCTTCTCTTTTCCTTTTCTCCACCCTAAGACGTTTTGACTTGCATGTGGACTCCAACTCCTTTTGGTTTAGGTTGGGGCCTTCACCGGACCTACTTACCTGATTAGTCTGTAATTCTTTGGTATGCTTGCAATCCCATGCTCACTTTGGGTGAATGCATGAGTTTCCGTTGCAATAGCCCCACTGAACATTCGGTCCAACTTCTTCTCAAGCTTAGGTTCAATATCACTGAATTTGAATTTCTTTGTGGTTGGCATTGCCTATAACATACTAACATATTTATTACTTAAGAAAACT
>NW_018202659.1:0-549 GCF_001263595.1 Phalaenopsis equestris | reverse complement strand
TTTTTTATAGAAATTTTGAAATACATGAGTAATCTATAAGCAAATATTTGAATAAGTAAAGCAAAGTAACATCCAAAAAATCATCAATGAATGTGATAAAGTAGAATAATCCTCTATGAGTAAAGATAGTATTAGGAACTTAAATGTTTAGGTGAACTAAATCAAAGGAAAGAGAAAGATAACTAGCTATCCAAGATAGAAAGGACAAACGATGATGTTTACCAAACTTGTAGGATGACAATCGAATATGAGCAAAGATGATGAAAAAAAGACAATCTCAAAACCTCCACCAATATTGTTAGTGAAAGGAATACCTATGAAGAAGAGGGAACAAAAAACATTTGTCATTTGGTAGTATACTCCACTAGCTTCAAAACCTCCACCAATCAACTTCTTTGAGCTTACATCATAAAAGGCATAATGAGAGATAGAAAGAAGATTGCGTAATAAAAATGAGTCTTTATAGGCCATGAATGTACAAGACACATAAATATCTAAGAGAGAAACAATTCAAAAGGGATTCACAATGCTTTTCCATAGATAGTGGAA
>NW_018202658.1:0-549 GCF_001263595.1 Phalaenopsis equestris | reverse complement strand
CAATTGCTTCACTACTTAAATGGAGATGAAGTTGTGAATGACCCCACTATTTACCAACACAACTATATTCTGCTCTGAGATCTGTCCCCGAAGATTCATAATGTGGTTCGATGTTAATCTCACCACTAAGTTTAATGCAACTTCTACTACATCTAAATGAGAGTGTTCCTCCTCCTATATCATAACTTTCTTTGTTTCTGCATTTCCTAACTCTTCGTCACACACTTGACAACTTGTAATTTTTTATCCTTGCAATGGTGACCTGGGGGTAAATTTATCATTGCCGAAAACATAATCACTTGGCTTGTTTTTCCTAAATTTCTGTCTCTATAAAGTGTTTGAACGATCATCCTCTATCGTAGCCCATTATTCATGTCTCGTGGAGCCTCCCAGTGGACTTTGATCGTTTAAGCTTTTGGTAATGTCATGGTTGTAATAGTTCGGTATGATGCCTACCTATGGTGCTCCTATTTGCCCATTCCAATGAACCATTATGTTCAACCAACTACAGTAATTCCATCGTTTCCACCAATCCTCTCAATCACAACA
>NW_018202657.1:0-549 GCF_001263595.1 Phalaenopsis equestris | reverse complement strand
TGGTTTGAGGTTTGCCCTGTGTGGCTTGCTCTTTTTGATTTCTTGCTTTGTTTATGTTGGAAAAATTCGATTTGAGGTTTACCCTGTGTGACATTTTCTCTTTGTTGTTTCAGAAATTGTGCTTTTTTCAGTTTCTGATCAATGCGGTATGTGGCTTGTTTTTTGTGGTTTGTGGCCTCTAGAAGGAAATGAATTTTTTATTTACCCTGAGTGGCTTGCTCGGTAGGGATCTTTGCTCTATTTTTATTTCTGGCTCAATTTGGGTGGACTTGGAATGTGGTTTTGCTGCTTCACTTCTCGATTTGATTGATCTTGATGGTTTGCCCTCTTTTTTGGATGTGGTGTTGGTCTGTTTGTTGTGGTATGTTGGTGGTGACTTAACTTTTTTCTATGACATTTAGAGGTTAGGTCTATTTTTGGTATGTGGTCTTCGTGTATGCCTATTGAAATATTGCTTTTTCTACACTAGTTCTTAGTTTGGTTAGTCTTGGTGGGTTGCTCGTTTTCTCAGATATGGTGGTGGTCTGTTGATTATGGTATGTTGGTGTT
>NW_018202656.1:0-549 GCF_001263595.1 Phalaenopsis equestris | reverse complement strand
AAGCATTTGATTTAATTGTAAGATGCCACGGGCTAAAATTAAAGTCCCGCATGCTCGATAAAAGAGTCTAACTAAATCACGAAGGGACCTTCGTCCATCCTTGGTTAAGTTTGAATAAATTGATATGTGGTAAGGGTTCTAATTAGCTAAATTGGCAAATCAATGGATTCTTGGATTAGTTAAGTTTAGAGATCAGAAGCAAAATAAGCACAAGACCCAAGAAGAAAGTCACAAACCAAGGTGTTGCATTAAGATTTATGCTATTCAACATGCATAACTGTCTGAGCAAGCCCATGAATAGCCATAATCCCTCCAAATCATTGGAGAATAATTAAGAAGCTTAATTTAAGATCCCTTATGGGTAATTCAACCACACTAATCAAGAAGTCGAAGATCTTCAAAGAATGCATGATTTCAAGGCGACTCTATTTGTCTTATTTTGCTTGGTCTAATTTTGCTACTTTTAAAGGCCTTCAATTTTGTAATCTTTTATTAGAAAAAAAAATAATGAAAAGATGGATGAGATGTAGCACAAGACTCACAAAAAAA
>NW_018202655.1:0-549 GCF_001263595.1 Phalaenopsis equestris | reverse complement strand
TATATATATATATATATATATATATTATTCGTCTTTAAGGTCCTTATAATATAAAAATAAGTATAAGATTTAGATAGCATTTGGTAAACCAAAGCTTTGAAGTTATGGCAACTACATTTGGGTGGATCACAGCAAGAGACAGTGATCTTTAGTTAAGGTCTCATTCATGGCCATCGATTCATGCCAAGTCATGCACATATACATACGTTGTACCGAAAAAAAATATTTAGTAAATTTGACTTTATTTTTTATTTGAAAAATAGTTTTTATTTTAACACATATAAATACAAACTATTCTTGTAAAATAGTTCTACATTTCTTTAACCAACACAACAGTATTTGCAAAGTATAAGATCGGGAACCAACTTCTTTCTTGAGGATTGTCATTAACAAATTTTACCATCTAGCACAAATCTCGATGAACTTTTTTAGGTGCTTTTGCATACGTACCCAAACCTTTCAAATTTACCTATTTTTAAACTTTCATAATTACAAACATCATATGAATAGTAGTACTCATTATCACCTTTTAATAGTCAAATTCATATT
>NW_018202654.1:0-549 GCF_001263595.1 Phalaenopsis equestris | reverse complement strand
GGACTTCTCATGATACATATATGAACTTAGTAAAGTAGGTGTGGCAGTATGATGGAGCTAAAAGTCCTTGGTTTATCTTATGGAAATTGCATAAAAAGTTGGCGGCTCACTTCACCAAATGGAACTACCAAGTTTTTGGGAATGTGCACAAAAAAGATCAGGATGCTTAGAATATTGTTGACACTTTGGAAGCTTAGTTAGTGTACTCTCCCGATATGATTGACACTCTTGCTCAGGCCCATGCTTCTATAATGGATGAAATTGCCCTTGAAGAGTCCCTATTACAATAAAAAAAAACTAATGACACTTCCTTTGTTGTGGGGGATAGATATAACAAATACTTTCATGCCTTGCCTAAGCGTAGAAGAAACATTAACAGTATTTTGAAAAAAAAATGGGGATGGACAATTTTTTACTAATTTGGATGATATTGGTGATAGTGTTGTCATTTACTTTACTGAGCTCTTTAAAGCTACTACTAATGTTCTTCCTGTGCAATCTACTCTTTTTGTTGATGACTATAATTACATTAATGGTCTTCATTTAGCT
>NW_018202653.1:0-549 GCF_001263595.1 Phalaenopsis equestris | reverse complement strand
ACTAGCCGAAATGTTTGAGTTGTGGGTCACCTTTTGGTTTATAGTACATGAAAAAAAAAGTCAAATAAGAACAAATAAAATAAAGAAAATAATTGTCCAAATTTAGGCCGTTTCATGAGTACTTCTCTATCATCTAAGAATGTCGTTGATAAAAACTTCCTACATTGTAATTATCAACTAATTTTCATATTGACATAAGACTAATAGAAAGCTAAAGTGATACAATGATATCCATAACAAAAGAATTAATCTCCGCAATAGCATGAACATGTGCTCGACTACAAATAGCAATATGAATAGAGTATAAGCCATGACATTGACATATATTACCAAGAATATATGAGAAATTAATCATAAGATTAGGAGGTGCACCATAAACCATAAGCCAAGATAAGGGAATTGTTATTGATCCTTGTGATCCAGTATCATAAAAGCACACAATTAAAAAGATTGATGGATCATGACTCATCAATGTGAAACAAATAGCTTAAAATTGATGACAAATTTCATCAAAATTTGATATTTTCATGAACCTTA
Source organism: Phalaenopsis equestris (assembly GCF_001263595.1). Taxonomy (NCBI): domain Eukaryota; kingdom Viridiplantae; phylum Streptophyta; class Magnoliopsida; order Asparagales; family Orchidaceae; genus Phalaenopsis; species Phalaenopsis equestris. The sequence goes on along the minus strand of NW_018202653.1, from coordinate 12 downwards.
TAACCAATAAAA
>NW_018202652.1:0-549 GCF_001263595.1 Phalaenopsis equestris | reverse complement strand
TTTTTTTTTTCTTTTGAAAGGTTACCCATAGTTGTAAATACTAATATGTAAATATTTATTTTTACATATATACCGCTTTTCCTACTTATCAAGTGACTGTTATTTATTTTAAATAGAAAGATAATATTCTTCTTAATGTATGTGAGATAATTAAATTTATTATTAAATTAAATTATATTTTAAAATACGGTTCAATTTAGAAATTATATTTTAAAATAGGTTGGATTTTTTGGCCATTTACAATTAAATTAATTAATTGAGTTGATTCCTAAATCAGACCAAATCAATAAAATTATATTAAATTATACTCTTTAATATAATAAGCTTCAAATGTAATTATGTCCGGTAATTTGATTTTTATATGTTTTTTATTTGAAGGCTTCGCATACATAACACACAATATTCATGAATTTACATTTTTAACATCTAAAATTTAATTTTTTACATCCGTACCATTTTACTTATGCTTAAAAAGTTGTGTTCCAACTTTTGAAAGCAAGTAATAATAATATTTTTTAAGGTATAATGAAAAGTATAAGTTTTTTTTTT
>NW_018202651.1:0-549 GCF_001263595.1 Phalaenopsis equestris | reverse complement strand
GTTTAACAAGTTTACAGTCAAACTGATCATTACCTAATAGTATGAAGCCAATAAAACAAATATTGGTTCAATATTCTGACTCCAATAAAGCCCAATTCAAGACATCAAAACATATTTGAAGGTTTTGGTTCATTAATCAAAAGGGCAAAGGAACTTTAAATTTGACATAAATGAAGCCAAATCGAGTGTCTTGACGAGAGAAATTCAAAGAGTTGAATATCATTCAATTTTAAGATCTTTAAGGACCTTAAATCATCAAAAAAAATCTTTATAAACAAGAGGGATGAATGTGGGTTGTTTGATCAGGTGATTGTGAAAGTTTTCGTAAAAAAACTAAAGTTCCCATCCCCTATGGGCTATAAATAGACACTCTATTTTCACTTGAGGGTAGAGGAGAAGTAGTTCAATTATAGTATTGTTCTGAACCGAAGGCCCGATGAAGTTCAGGCTTGTAACCGACGGCCTTTGCCGACCACCGACCGCCAGCCTGGTGGAAGAAGTTTTTGTTATAATGTTTACGTGTGTGTGTGTGTGTGTGTGTGTGTGTGT
>NW_018202650.1:0-549 GCF_001263595.1 Phalaenopsis equestris | reverse complement strand
TTCGACATAATAACTTGGATATTATGATGGTATCCCTACCTTTTTTATTTTTATTTAACCACAAATCACCTTTTTGAAGAAATTTTAACATTAATTATGTTGTAAAAAGTCATCAAGATTTGCATATTTTGATGATATTAATTTTTTATCAGACAAAATTTTATTATGTTTCAAAAGTTTTAACATGTTATTTTAAATGTTATCATAACAAAGTTTTTTAAAAAATTTAAAAATAATATTTCTCTAAAGAACGAAGGAAATATCATTTACTTCATATTTAACTAAAAAAATTGAATACATAACTAAGTGCTCCTTGCCACGTGTCTTTATCAGCCCAAACACGTACCGACCACCCTTATACACGTGCCCGCCTTTAGTTCTCACGTGCAAGAACGGCTCCCTGATGGGGAATTAAAGGCAAGGCCAATAGCTTCTCATTTGCCCAAAACAACCAAAAATTATTGCACACGGACATCGCACATAAATCTGATCAGAACCTTAAAAACATTAAAGTGGGTCCCACTTTAATAATAAAAAATATAAAAATAC
>NW_018202649.1:0-549 GCF_001263595.1 Phalaenopsis equestris | reverse complement strand
AAAATGTAAAATGCTACAGTGCTACAAAATTTGTGGCAGTTAAAACACGTGCTAATTTATCCCAATTAAAAGTACTCTATAGGTTTTAAGCACTATAACGAATTTGTTGTATATTTTTAGTTATGACAACAATCCTATAGCCACTATTAGAGAAGAACAACCACAGCAAAAAAATAATGGCCATAAAAACGTTGCAATATCCTAACAAGCGGTTAAAAATGTCACCGTACGTTTATTTAGATGCTAAAAAAGCTTCTTTTTGTTATAGTGTGACATTTTAACTTTTAATTAATAAATCACATCACATATGTAATGAAAGCCAACCCGGATAGGCTTATTATTCAATTCCATGATTTATTTGAACCTTAGCAATATGAGAAATAGAATTGGGGGTTTACCATTTTAAGAACATAGAGATGAAGTTGGTGATGGTTTAAGATAAAAAATGAGACATCAAAACTACTTTCTATCTTCCCCTCACTCAGCTAATCTCCCTCAAACCATTGTAGCCATAATCAAGGCCCCGAAGCACTAACTAGGTGTTCCTCT
>NW_018202648.1:0-549 GCF_001263595.1 Phalaenopsis equestris | reverse complement strand
CCGCACCAAACACCAAATAAGTTGCCCAAAGATAGACGATGGCTCGAGCTAGTCTCGACCATAAATATGTCTCTTTCCCATCTTCCGTTTTTGGGGAATGAAATAGCTTTTTTTCTGATTTGTGAGAAGTGGGAACGGCCGGTGCTCCTCCTTCCGTGCTCGAAACCCTCGCGGTAAACTCCCGTGGGTTGCAAGAAATGTAACAAGGGATCGCGGCGTACAGAGATCTCCGAAACTCCCGTATATCTCTCCCTTTCACTCCGATTCTACTCGACTTCTGCCACCCCGCTTAGAGTACATCAGCTCCTCTAAATGCCGTAAGATCATCTTCCTAATCCTGGATTCAAGACAAAACGGAGGTGAAACCGGAGTTAAGATCCTGTAGGATTTGAAGTTTTCATTTTTTCTATCAATCTCTTATAAATCCTTCTTTGTTCTTGCTATTAAACAACCTTCGAGAGCGTGGTCTTTTCTGGTCCGCTCTGTGAGCTGTGCAAACTGCTCTGTGTGTAAGTATGAAAGTTTAGCTGTTAGATATGTAAATACATA
>NW_018202647.1:0-549 GCF_001263595.1 Phalaenopsis equestris | reverse complement strand
AAGAATCAATGTCAAGTCTATGATAACAACTTCCAAAGTCCTCACCAAATGGACTAATTGGTACCTATTATTTCCGTCAGAACTTCTTCAACAAGGCCTGCGCCTAAAATTTGTGAGACTATTAAATTTGAGGTATTTGTACCCGACTTCGCAAAATTGCCTAAACTGCTAAAAAAGGGCCGAAGATATAAGAGGTATTTGTACCCCACTTTTCACCTAGAAGTTCATCTAGCATAAATGATACCAGAAACAAGGTAAAACACAAATATGTACTTCGGAAAATACAGAAAACAGGAAAAAGATTACTGAAAATCCCAAGAAAGGGAATAATTCATAAACGGTAATGAATGGTGGTTGATCACCACCTGGGCACCACTCCAGGATACTGAATATATTTCTTAACCCGGAAGAATATGGGAATTCTTACAACCAATCAAAATATTCTCCATACTCAGCTCACACAAAACAACCCCTATTTATAAAGGCTGGACTATCCTAATTACAAGCATGCCACACTAAAACATAAAGACACAACAACAAATTGAAACA
>NW_018202646.1:0-549 GCF_001263595.1 Phalaenopsis equestris | reverse complement strand
GACAAACTAGAAGTGGGAGAGTCCATTTTTAGAGTCCTCCCAAAGATTGTTGCAATAGAAAAAAGCACCCCATGATTAAATTAAGGGAATTTTGAACAAGGGAATCAAATTTGAATCTGCACCACAGGGGGCTCGGTCTGTGGATTGAAATCCACATACCATTTAGATATCTTCATGACTCTATGTTCAATTCGGACAACCCTTCTTGCAAACAGCCTTTGGTAGCCTTCATCCTTAGCTAACTAAATCAAAATGTGGATTCCATCCAAGGGCAAATTTTCCAACTTCTCGCTAAATTCATCAAGTCAAGTTCTTTTCTTCTAAGCTCTAATTTTAGATGGCCGTAAAGAAATTTACCCAAAAGCGCCAACCGAAAGGATGAAGCAAGAATATCGCTTTCATTTTCATATATGAAAATGGCATGTCGGTTGCCATACAGCTGGGTGAGGCTTAATTTAGTGTAATATAGTATTTAGAAAATAGGTATTTTAATTTAAATAAAATGGGGTCAAAATGATCTCATTGATTCCTACAGTTTGGATAATCGAG
>NW_018202645.1:0-549 GCF_001263595.1 Phalaenopsis equestris | reverse complement strand
TCACCATAATTATTTTAATAGCCCCAAAACCACCCTTAGGTGAGGTCTCAAATAAGGTTGGGACCAAACAATAGGGCTAGGTTTCATGAGCAGAGGCAGTCAAGAGTGGCGCATGATCCAAGGATTTCAACATAGAGTATCGAGCGCCTCTGTTCAAAGGAGGCATCGCTGACGTGGGTTTCTGTGCAGGAAGACAAGCAAAGAAGAAGGCTTCGGTTCTGTGTGTGTCAGAGGATGGCGAGAAGTTGTTGCAATCCCGTCTTCATTCATGGGAAGGATGCAGAGCGGAAAATGGGAGTTTCGAAAACCCCTTACATCCTTACATAAGAAGAACTCCCCATTATACCGTATAAGGGTAATTTTATAATTATATATTATACTCCAAGGATATCTATATATGTGTATTATCACTCTAAGAGGTATTCTGTACTCTTTTCTGAAATTGAAAGAAAGTCGTCGATCTGCTTCCGAGGACGCAGATATCCTTGCCGAACCTATTTAAATCTGTGTTTTCTTCTGAATTTGTGTTGATTCTCTTTTTTTTTTTTT
>NW_018202644.1:0-549 GCF_001263595.1 Phalaenopsis equestris | reverse complement strand
GAAGATTTTGAGTGGTTAAAATATTATATTACATGTTTTGGATGATTGGTATGTAAAAATTCTTAAGTTAGAGGATTTACTTTGAGATAAATATAATATAAATAATGAGTCGCTATTAATATAGTGTTGATGCCCTTTTGTTGGATTCAGATATTTCCCTGAAGGGATCGACATATACTTTGAGAATGTGGGGGGAACCATGCTGGATGCAGTGCTGCTTAACATGAGAAATTATGGTCGCGTAGCTGCATGCGGAATGATCTCGCAATACAACCTCAATAAGCACGAGGGAGTTCACAACCTTTCGATGATAGTCGGTCGCAGGATTGAGATCAAAGGATTTGTGGTTTTGGATCACTATGACATTTATCCCCAATTTGAGGAGAAGATTATACAATACTTGAGAGAAGGAAAGATTGAATATGTGGAGGATGTGGCGGAGGGGCTTGAGAACGGACCTTCAGCGCTTTTGGGGCTTTTCGAAGGCCGTAATGTTGGAAAGCAGTTGGTGGTGGTGGCTGTGGATTAAATTCTATCATGTTTATATAT
>NW_018202643.1:0-549 GCF_001263595.1 Phalaenopsis equestris | reverse complement strand
TATACATATATATACATACATATATATATATATGTTGTTATATAGTTATATATTTGTGTTGTGTGTGTTTATAGAAGATATGATTAGGGTAGCTGCAGCTTATTAAAAAGTAACTGTGAAGTTGTTGAATAATAATCTTATGCCACAATTACATTTTTCTTAAGTCACACCAGTGTTAGAAAAATGTTACTGCACCTAGTCAAGAGTGGTGTGAAAATATAGATAGCAGTGACCAAAGCACAGTTTGTCCAAACAGACAAAACTACGGTATGATATCGCACCGCTCCCCAAACAAACCCTGAATTTATTAATCTCTGACAACTTTTTTCTTAGAACCCGCCAAATATAAATTTGACATCCAATAATTGTGTTGTGTGCTAAGTTTTAGTATCATCTAGCTCAAAATCATAAAGGTAAGTTGTAACAAAGCCATAAATACATGAATAGAATTAATATATTTACTTTACCATAGCAAATATTGGATTAGATAATTAATAGACTTTGTATAAACTTTTCATAATTTTATTTTACAAAAGCTGCCATAATTAT
>NW_018202642.1:0-549 GCF_001263595.1 Phalaenopsis equestris | reverse complement strand
AAACTTGTTGGAATAGTTGGCAAGCTCTTAACTATACTTCTTTCCCTTTCTTGGTTGGCTGGTTCTTATAGATGTTCAGGAACAATGCCAAATTTGAAGGAAATCCCTCTGATGTTGCTCAGGTGGTGAGAAATTGTGTCTCTTATCTCTATAAAATGATCAAATAGAAAAGCTTCCCAATATATGTAAATCCTATCACACTGAGAGTGTGATGCCCCCTCTGACTTATAAACTATTTTGGAGGCCTCACATGGCCCATACTGTCAAAATTGACACTGATGGAAGCTTCACTGATATTGGTGTTGGTGTGGGAGGGGTTTATAAGAACTATCTTGATCAGTGTATTTTATATTTTCATACTCCAATTATAGTTGTTGATGCTATTAAGACTAAGCTAATTGCTGTCTATTGGGCCTTAAATCTAGTAGTTAAGACAAATCTGTTACATTTATGGGTGTAGGTGGATTCTATAGTGGTTATTAATTTACTGGAACTTGAGGGGAAATCCCCTTGGCATCACACATAGTGGCTTGAGATGATCAAAGTGCT
>NW_018202641.1:0-548 GCF_001263595.1 Phalaenopsis equestris | reverse complement strand
AAATTTCACACGTGTTTGTTTTTCATAATTTCATACATGTGTCTTCTATGATTATATCTCATTTGGACATGTTCTTTTTTTAGCGTATCAGCTTAATTGGAATAGTGTAATTATATTCTTAAAATTTTTTTGAGTTTGCTTGAGCATTATGAATTATTTTATTTGTTTTCTCAAACTTTTGAGCATGAGTGTTTCATTTATATGACAATATGATTTGTTTAGAAATTATATTGTGCTCATTCATGTTGGACACTATTAATTTCAGGGAATGCTTATGTGAGATTTATAACCTTTCATTGTTGGATTGCATATGCCAAGCGACCAAATACTTCTTGGTGAAAATGGAATATTTGCATAATTAGTTGTCGAGTTCAGATGAGCTTATTTTGATAAATTTAGTCGTGCATATGTGCAATCCGAGATGACCATATCTTTTGAGATGTGATTTTCACTTAACATAGGCTTTATAAAATCCTTCTCGATTATAGTTTAATTGTTTTAATTGTTATTTCAATTTCAATTTTATGAGAGCTAATTATTTCTGAAAC
>NW_018202640.1:0-548 GCF_001263595.1 Phalaenopsis equestris | reverse complement strand
GAGGTAGTGAATTCTATTGAAATTTTTAAGTTGATAATTAATATGCTAAAAGAAATAAAATTAAAAAAAAACAATACTGAAAATTTAGTAAAGTTGTCTCAAGGGAAGACTTGTCTACAATAAATGAATGTATAAGAGAAAAGAATGTACAAAAGGAGTTAAAAATTTCAGATACAATAGCTTGATATGGGCTTGAACTGGCTCGGAATAGACCAATTTTAGTACCGTTGGGTCCCTCTCGTTGAGCCAATCAGTTTGACTAGAAGTTTACTAAAATCAGAGTTTTTGATGACTTTTAATCGGATTTTGAACATTTTCTGTTAAAGAAATTTATCTCGAGTTTCGTGTCATGTCTTGAGATTCAGGCTTGAATTTGGAAACTGGTTGATGGCGTATAATTTTTTCCCTTATTGACATGGATGCCTCGAGATTCATGCTGGATGTTAGAAATTTGTTGATGTCATATAAGTTGCTCCCTTATTTTCGGGTGAGCTCAATTTCATCGTCTGAAAATATCCAAATTTGGAATACCTTACATTTCATGATTT
>NW_018202639.1:0-548 GCF_001263595.1 Phalaenopsis equestris | reverse complement strand
AATTAATTTTTTTGGCTGACTGTTTTTAGGAAACCAGTCATCTCAGAGATGCACTACAGAAGGAGATTCATAAAGTTGAGGTAATTTCTTTCCTTACTTTGCAGCAATATTGCTTGAAAAATGGTGATTGATATTTAAGTTCATACGATTTTCTCTTTTTTATCGATCTAAGTTCTTGTATTTATGCGAGCATTTGTCCATTTATTAATTTATTTCGCTTAGAGTTTGTAGATGTTACATGAAATGATCTTCATTAGCAGTAGCCTGACCCGATTATTTGTTGCCAGTCATTTGATCATGCATTGGCGAGTTTTGAACCATTCATCTCTTTTATTTTGAATTGAGCATTTTTTCGAACCAAAGTTTGATCTATTTTTGATAATTTCTTAATAGTGCAAATGAAGGCATGCACATCCATGGATGCATAAGAATATAATGCTAATAGAAATATTTTGGAAGATTTACATGCATACGAGTCAATTCTTATTTATTTAAGGTTTAGGGTTATAAATATAAAAATCAAAGTTTATGTGTTAGATATGTAAATA
>NW_018202638.1:0-548 GCF_001263595.1 Phalaenopsis equestris | reverse complement strand
TCAATGCTAGCTACTAATAATGCAAAGTGCCATATTTCACTTCTATACTTTTGACCAAGATTTTTTTTTTATTTCCCAAGATTTTTTATTAAATTGAATGAGTGCAATCTTTAGCAAAGATAAATGTGAAAGTAAGTACTATATATACAATGAGATAAATTTTTTAGTCCGGTAATTGGAATTTATAAATTATTTTATTCATTATCTTAATATTTTACTCTCTATCAATATTGACAAGAAATCAATGTATCAAAATTGCAGGGAACATTGAAGACCAATTCCCAAAATAATAATGATAAAGTTATCAAAAAATATTATAAATAGAGACTTGGTTTGGAGATAAAAGAAAGAAAATTTTATTTATTGACCACTATGAATATGTTAATTTAAAACATAAGTACGCCAAAATATGCAAATTATAAATTTAACAGAAATTTGGGTTCAATAACACGAGATTTTAAGACTTGACATTTAGCTTGAATGAAACATGTGTCGAACGCACTAGTTCACTTATAAAGGTAAATGAAATGTTTTATTGGTTAGTTAAA
>NW_018202637.1:0-548 GCF_001263595.1 Phalaenopsis equestris | reverse complement strand
GAATATTGGTTACTTCTTGTGTTCTTCATCATTGAAATAGGAAGTCACGCTGATGTCATTGTTGGTGCTTTATTTGTGGCATGCTGTTTAAATTTTATTAATTAGTGATTATTTTGTTGAACGATATTTAAATGCTCATACACAGGCCAAGCTTCCTTCTGTTTTGAGGATCTACCGAGACACTCTTATCACTGAAATGAAGGCTGCTATCAAAAGTACGGTTGCACAACTGCTCCCCATTTTGTTATCGCGGGCGACAGATCCTGATATGGTATCTGGAGAACGAGCTATGGATTCAGATAGTATGTTTTTATGATTAGATTCAATAGTTTCTTTTCCCTTATTAAATGGGTAACTCTGTGCTAAATTTGTCTCCTAGTCCCTTCCACTAATTGTGCAGGTGGTGGCTTGTCTCTTGCTAGCAAACTTAGAAGCCTTTCATCAGAAAGTTTTGTCCAACTTTTAATTGCTATTTTCAAGGTTGTCCAGGTAAGAGACTTAATGTTCTCGTCATCCTTCATTGAACTTTCAATTTATTTTTTATTTTT
>NW_018202636.1:0-548 GCF_001263595.1 Phalaenopsis equestris | reverse complement strand
GTGATTCTGAAATAGGTGATTTTGGGAATGATTTGGCTAATACTAGAAGAAAACATAAGGAAGGATGGCTGGTCCAAAAAGCTAGAAAAATGAAAGTTAAAGGTTTAAAGGAACTCTATTATTTTAATCTAGAAGTAGCCCAATTACTTGTTAGTGGAGAATGGGATGATTTAAATAGACATCATTCTTTTACCTCCAGGGAATACATGAGGTTTAAAATCTGTTAATAATATTTAATTGTATTAGAGGTGTTGCCAATGAAAACACCTCTATCAGGTTGAGAAATATCATCAGGTCTTATAAAATTAAGTTTTTTTGAGTTCTTGAACCTCTTGTGGTAATTCATAAAAATAATAAATATTTAAAAATAATTGGGAATTTTAGGCTTTTTGTTAATACCAATAACGAAATTTAGTTTTTGTGGAGAAGTTCTTTAAAGGTGACAATTATGGTAGACCATCCTTAATTTATTCATATTAAGGTGAGTTGCATAATTGCTCTTTTCTTATTACTGTTGTAGAAATCTTAATATGAGTACTTAACTCGAG
>NW_018202635.1:0-548 GCF_001263595.1 Phalaenopsis equestris | reverse complement strand
AAACAAAAAATCTTTTTAATTTATATAATCATTAAGTAATTTTAGACAAATCCTAAAAGTTGACATCTTATAAACTTCTTAAAAAAATACATCCAAGAGTGAACATTTATAAGTATTTATATATACATATTATATTCTTTTTAATAAAGAAAATATTAATTTTTTTATAGTAAGTCTAATGATAAGAAAATTTTTACCAATTCAAATACTAAATTAATAAAATAATAAATTCTTGTCATCTTCCATAAGAACTTAAATTATCTTAATAGACACGATATGAAAGATGATGGTATAAGAAGAACAAAATGATAAAATTTCAAGGAACAAAAAGATGCATCCTTTTAAGTGTTTTCTAAGATTCATTCTAAGGAATCAAACATAAGTAATCCTTCTTTAGCAATTAAGAGTAGAGCAAATACTAGGGAGCAAAAAGACCATTTAGCATTTATATCAAACGTTAAGCCTAACTCAACTGATAAGTTTTCAATTGATAAGGTTTCAAAAAGATGACTAAAGTTAAGCCAAAGTAATCTAAGCAATAGTAGTTT
>NW_018202634.1:0-548 GCF_001263595.1 Phalaenopsis equestris | reverse complement strand
AAAAATGTGCATAAAATGAACATTAAACATGTCTTAAAAATAGGCAATTTTAAGGTGGATCAAGCAGCGACCATCATTGACCTTAATCATCTGTGGTTATTTGTCATGAAAACAGTTTGCTTAGGTGTTGTCGACTCTATCTTTTGCTTCGTATCCTTTTGTAGTTGACAACAAACCTCTAAGATAGGCTCCCTCTCCTTAGCTTTTTCCTGGGCAACTATTGACAACTGCAGGCCATTGTACAGTAGCTTCATCTATGCCATGTCAAAGTTAAAGTGGATCCTTGCTCCCTTTTGCATGCATTTGCGACCCAGGGCCAAACACACACCACTACAAAAGTTAGAAACCATTAGGTTGAGGCTCCCTCAGTTTTCATATTATTTTACATAGTTCTTTTGATCCTCAGGGATGATTGCAGAATTACACTAAACTATGTCTCACTTCTCAAAATTTTGCCATTAAACCTTTATTTCCACTCCACAATGGTTAGAGGTCTAGCTTCATGAAGTATTTTAACATCCTAGTTGGCAATGTTGACCTTATTTTTA
>NW_018202633.1:0-548 GCF_001263595.1 Phalaenopsis equestris | reverse complement strand
AAAAAAAAAATATTAAAATTTTCTTGTGTAAAGATATTTTGCTTTGCTACACGAAGTGTCTGGTGAACCACTTCCGGACAATGGCGAGGATCCGATCACCCTGCGTTGAATATGAACAGATCCTCGCAGTTACCCGGATTTACGAACACCGGACGAAATAATTTCTTCCGCTAGACGTGGCAAGTTGCTTCATTTTAAACTTTTGCAGGGTCACACAACAAATGTTGATTTCATTTCGTAAGTGTGCCTTGACATTTTGTGCATCGTAAGTTACTGCCTAAATAATGTAATGAAATCATATTATGGTGTATGCACATAAAGTTTTCAGCCACATTGCATGAATTGTCAAAAGTCTGAAAACTAACTCTAACACAGAAGCACGTTTCAAGATAGATTGATAAGGGCGCCCTAAGTCTAACACAATAAACCAACCCAATTTTGGCTCAAAAAACATAAAATTCAAGTCAAACCAAATTCGGTTAGATTCTAAAATTTGAATCTTAAATTTTTTGAGTTAAATTTAGATGAAAGTAATTCTTAAATCTAAG
>NW_018202632.1:0-548 GCF_001263595.1 Phalaenopsis equestris | reverse complement strand
AAGTTTAGGCGTTAGATGTGTAAATTCATAGGAATTGAGTGGTATGCACATAAGTCTTCCTAATAAGTTTGAAGGAAAGATGCTGTCTCATACGTAAAATGCAGAAAACTGAATTTTTCACATTTGGAAGTATTTCTTTTCAGTATAGATTGCATAAAAAGTCTCATATATTTGAGTTTCTATTCAGCTAATAAATGTTAGTTGACTTCTCCCAGTCTTTGTTCATTTCTATACAAACCTATTATTTGTTCAAACATATTGGGTGCTACAAAATTCCATTGTTTGTCCATCCAATAAAGCAATGTCCCACAACTTATCGAATACATAAACAGGGAGCATCATTTTAAGTTGGGCAAAGCTAGAGTTTTAGTTTTCATTAAAAAAAAATTAAGAAGACACTAGATTTTTAGTGCATATGAAAAGATCATTATCATATCAAGAAGAGTGATACTGCTAAAAGTAAGAAAAAAATAAGAAAATGCTTCACTAATCATCCATATCATCTTCTTTATCATGAAGATCACCTTCGCTTGCTTTCTACATCACTT
>NW_018202631.1:0-548 GCF_001263595.1 Phalaenopsis equestris | reverse complement strand
AAAAAAACATCACCTTAACCCCGAACATTTAAAGATTCTCTAGCACCTTCCTCCATAGCTCCCTCTGCTCCCTCAGCATGGGTAGGCTTTCCATCGAATTGATCCTCCTTGTCCTCCAGATCCAAAAGTAGTGTGTCAAACTCCTCCATCCCCTCCACTTGGGATCAACCAGTTTTTGTTTTTCGAACCGCTCGATGCCAGGGAAGTGTTGATCGTAATTTGACTGGAGAGACCCTCGACGTGCTCCTCCCGAGTAATCATCGAGGACATTTTATCTTTCAACTCTTTGTTTTCCTTTAGGAGAGTCTCCACCTGAGTCTCATGCTCCCGAGCCTCTAGCTTCTCCTCCACGGATGGTTTTAGGGCCCGTTTGCGGCAGCTTATAACTGCGGACGACGTTTTGAAAACGCCGCCGTGCCGTTTCTTTCGCGTGTTTCACGAACTTATCCAAAAATGGTGTTTCTAATTTCTTAAACACGCGGCCCGTGGGATGACCCCCGTGGGCCGCGTTTCGTTCACGACATATTACTCCCGTGCCCTCTCGTTCG
>NW_018202630.1:0-548 GCF_001263595.1 Phalaenopsis equestris | reverse complement strand
TCGGCTCCTCTGAAGACTCAGCTAATGTAGTAGACACAAAATTTTTTCCCCAGCTCATCTCTAACTAGGAGCGAACTGATGGCTTCTTTTATGACTCCCAAATTCAGTGATAGTTATTCCTTTAATTTCAGGCTTTGTAGTAGTGGAGGTGAGATCAATGACTAATTCAAACTTTGGAAGGCTTGCTCCCTTTCGGTCGACCACTCCAATTTCTTAGCTTTTCTTAAGAAAGCAGCGCATTTATCGACAAATTTGGAAATGAATCTACTAAGTGTTGCTATTCGGTCAGTTAGCATCTATACATCAGTATTCTGTAGATAAGGCATATCTAGGAGTGCCTTTACTTTTTTTGAATTATCTTTGATTCACTCTGGCCTCAGGAGATACCCTAAGAACTTCCCTGTTGAAGCTCTAAATGTGTATTTTAGTGGATTAATTTCATATTATATTTTCTTAGAGTTTGGAAGGCTTTTTTAGTCATTTATATGTTGTTCGACCAACCTTCTTTTGACTAAAACATAATCTACATAGACTTCAATATTTTTTTT
>NW_018202629.1:0-548 GCF_001263595.1 Phalaenopsis equestris | reverse complement strand
TGTTGTTTTCTTTCTTCCTGTGGTGCTCCTAGCGACGTTTAGGGTGTGTGAGAAATGATGCACCTCTCGAATAGTACATCTACCATGTATTTTGCTTGTTTTTCTTTGATTTTTGTAAGAGCAGTCCTGGTTTGTGTTTATTCAACCTATCTATCATCGTTTCGTAGCGGTTTGTTAACTGATTTTGGAAGTCGAAGCATATCAAATTGGTATCAGAGCATAGATCTTGCTGGAGTGGCGACAAAGAAAGTTGATGTGCTAGGACTGACAGAGCATATCCGATCAAAAATGGAAAAAAGGTTTGTTACCATGGAGGACAGATTTTCTTCTATTAAAAGTCGAATGAATGATGAATTTGAAGGCATAGGGAAAATGTGGGAGATGATAAAAAAGTTCATAGAGATTCAATCCAAGGCCGTGCTCACCGCTCAAGTTGCAAACCCTAACCAAGGGCTGATCAAGGAATCCTTGGTCAGGTCAAAGGGAATGAGATTGAGCGAGAAGAGAACGAAGAAAACATCATCTACCTACAAGAGCGTCCCCCTAGG
>NW_018202628.1:0-548 GCF_001263595.1 Phalaenopsis equestris | reverse complement strand
ACTGATGTAATATTTTTTCGTCTTTGGTAGAGCATTTTAAGGCTTCCACCGCAATTTAGCGCCCGTGAAACACTCAATCATCAAAATGCGTGAACTGTCGCCTATGATTAAATTTGAAGGCTTAAAATGATTTAATCACAAACACACACACATCGAATCCAAAATATTGCCCATTAAATTAAATAATTAAATATACTATTGATATTCTCCAATTTCCATCCTTATGCTTGATTAATAACTAAAATTAGATGAACTGGCTAACTAATAAGACAACCCAATTTGTTCCCGGGTCCAAAAGAACATAAAACGAACCTCACCCAGTCTGAAACCGCCTGTCGCCGACGGACGCCTCTTTTGCTCAAAGCCAGTTCCAAAATGTCCATTAATGCAAGCTTATGGCACTCACCTCGCTCCTCCTCTCCCACTACAAGAACCGCTTCGCCCTCTCCCTTCTCCTTCTCCTCCCTCTTCTATTCGCCGCTCTCTTCGTTGCAAAGCAATCTGTCCCTTTCTTCTCTCTTTTCCTCTCTACCTCCTCTGACGTCTCG
>NW_018202627.1:0-548 GCF_001263595.1 Phalaenopsis equestris | reverse complement strand
CGATTAAATACATCTAATTTCTAATTTCTCTAAGAATTATAACAAACATTTAAGTATTTCTATATGTTTATGACTAAAATATTTTAGAAATAATAATTAAATTCAAAATTTTCATTTATAAATATATAAAAATCATTTGATATGTAAGCTATGAAGAAATAAAATTAGAGTTGATTTAAATTTGCGTTATATATATATATATATGATTAAATGAGGTCTTATTTGGATTTGATGATAGGAGTAAGTACAAAAGTTAAATTGCCTTATTATTATAGATAGAAATTAAACTTGATAACGCATATATTAGATTTTAAATTTGTAGAGTTTCAGTTTGATTTGATTTAGCCTAATTTATTATATTAAGAAAAAAATATGTATGAATAATATATTTAAAAATAAACCTTTATTATTGAAAATGAGTCACACTATGTTTGCATTATCTTTTAAATGGAAAATTATTCTGTTAGGACTCATAAAATAAAGAACCATTTAGAGTCCAATGAGATCACGTCACGTGGTGATGCAAAAAAAAAAAAAAAAAATCGGTC
>NW_018202626.1:0-548 GCF_001263595.1 Phalaenopsis equestris | reverse complement strand
TTTATTTATTTATGGGAATTTACATACATACCCTCAATTCTTTTATATCACATAAAACATGTCATTATTTTAACTTTTAGGAGTAAAGTACATGTTTTTATGTTTAGGTAAAACAATATTTATGTAAAAAATATAATTTAGCTGCTAGATATGTTAATATATGGGAATTGAGTAGTATGGATTGCTGCATCTTGGATTGATAGAGATGCTATGAAGGTTTTTTTTTGGCTTTACAAATTATGAGTTGGCAATTAGATGTAAAGTGTATGTTTGTTGCCAGGTGCTTGTGACTTATTTCTAGATAGTAGGAGTTTGAAGTGAACAAGAAATTGTGTAGAATTGGAGATCAACCACAATATAATGGAGCAGCTTTCTTGGGCCTTCTTTTCATTGTTTAAGACTTCTTTGGCGTGGTTGTAGGTTGTCATCATTCTCATCTTCAAACAAAAATCACCGGCTTCTAACAACCTAGAATTATGTCTTTCTCAACAAATCAACATATTTAAATCTTGATCATCACCTTTTCTCATTGACTTGCACACCTATTA
>NW_018202625.1:0-548 GCF_001263595.1 Phalaenopsis equestris | reverse complement strand
GAAAACTCATGATAGTCATTTGTTCTCTTTGAGCCTGCTAAATACAAATATCTTCACTAAAGGGCAGTACTGTGTTCAATTCTTCATACACACGTTTAAAGTATATGTGATACGTGTTAAGTAACTGACTCTGTTGTTCAACGGATTGCTTATAGAATACAGTGTAATCACATTTTACTTTTCTGCATCCTAAACCGCTCTATTGTTTGACTAATTTTTTCAAACCATGCTCAGGAGCTTTACTTTAATCCATATAAACACTTCTGAAGACAATATACTTTCCCAGATTTCCCTTGAGCCCAGAAGGTTCAACATAAATACCTCTTCTATGTTGATCACCACGCAGAAAAGTATTCTTTGCATCCAATTGGTGTGAGGCTACTCCTATCCTTGGCCACAATAAATAATTGGGGTCCCGCTCCAGCTAGATGTGAAGAATATTTTTCTGCATGATGATCTGTTGGAAGAGACATACATGGAAAAACCTCCTGGGTTTATGGCTTAGAGAGAGTCTGGGAAAGTATGTCGTCTTTATAAGTCTCTATATG
>NW_018202624.1:0-548 GCF_001263595.1 Phalaenopsis equestris | reverse complement strand
CAATAGCATGTGTATCATGGACGGCAATCAAGCTTGCCTAGTACCAACATGAAGGACTTGGAAGCAAGAAGCCAAAATACTATAGCATTTCAATTCAAGAAGGGCATCCGACAGGAGGAGGAGAGCTACTTGGTTGTTCTTCATAACCCTGATGAAGAATTGAAGCCCCAAGAAGTCATGCCAAGGGAAGTGATGACAGTACTTGAGGAGTTTAAAGATGATTCAACCCCAGAATTGCCAAAAAAAATACCACTAAGAAGGGAGATTGATCACCAAACCGAGCTGGAGCCAGGGACTAAGCCACCGGCAATGAGAGCTTACTGTATGGCACCTAGAGCTGGCAGAGATGGGCAAACAATTGAAGGAGTTGTTGGAGGCAGGATTGATCTGGCCATCTGAAACCTTATATGGTGCTCAAGTTCTATTTCAGAAGAAAAAAGATGATTCTCTGCGAATGTGCATTGGACTACCGGGCATTAAATAAAATTATCGTGAGAAACAAATACCCAATTCCTCTCATCGCTGATCTCTTTGATCAACTAGAGAGC
>NW_018202623.1:0-548 GCF_001263595.1 Phalaenopsis equestris | reverse complement strand
TTTAAAAAAAAAAGTTGAAAGTGGGTCCCACCGAAATACATCTTTGTGGCATCTCTGCATGCGGTGTCCGCACGGAATAATCTTTCATTTTATAGGGTGTAATTTGAAAAGTTGGGTATTGCATATTTTTGGCTATGAAAATTTGTACGAAATAATGTTTAGCATATCGAAAACATAACCACAGAATTAAGATTTGGCTAACGGTTACAATTGGAGTTACAAGCATACTAAATTAATTTATCTCCCTTTACGGGAAATTAAATGCATATACCAATTTTGTATCATAATATATATCATGATACATGCTTAATTATGATGAGTTTGGTAGTTATTAAATTTATTTATAGATAAATACAATTCGAAAATTAATAAATTTACATTATATTGTGTTCATTCTAAAATAACTTTAATAGCTTAAGAAATTCATTCTTCTCAAATTTAAATAAAATGCATCCATTAGGGTGAATTGTGTTCTATTTTTCCTTCCTTTTCATGCCACACACTTCTTATTTCTTATGTAAATTTTGATATTTATAACTTAGTTGTCA
>NW_018202622.1:0-548 GCF_001263595.1 Phalaenopsis equestris | reverse complement strand
AATAATAATAATAATAATAATAATAATATAAAAGATTTAATCAAAATATGAAAATAAATTGTACATTTACTTATATAAATTAGAGGGATGTTAATTGAATATTGAATAAAAATATAAATCATAGATGCTAAGTTATAATTTTGATAGTAAAATTAAAGTAATATGACTATTTAAAATAAAAGTTTCTAATCAACAATTAAAACAACATAATTAAGTTAAAAATAAATTAACATAATTAATGATATGCTTAAAATCTTATTACTTATTTTAGTTAGCTAACTATTTGAGACAAGATTAAGCATGCTTGAAAATTTAAAACAAGTCATACGATTTTGAGGTAAATAATCATACTTTTATGTTATAAAAATATTTTGTTTTTTCTTGACCAAATCCACTTACTGTTATTGTTATATTCATAGCAATGCAAACTAATGATTTATGTAGCTATTGAATTTTGTTCATATTGTTGGAGTGACGTGTATACTCAATATTGTTTAAATTGACATTGATTCATGTAAAAGTATATTGACCGATATATAAGTGAAAAA
>NW_018202621.1:0-548 GCF_001263595.1 Phalaenopsis equestris | reverse complement strand
AAAAAAACAACATTAAAAACGTTTAAAAAAAACAAAAAGGAAAATGAGTTCATCAATAAAGTATTTTAAAATAATTATTCTACTCCTAAAACACAAGAAAAAAAAAATATTTTATTGCATGAGAACTTTTAAGATTGAAAGCGATAGAAGCTACAAAGTCTCTTCGGACAAAACAACGAACCCAACTTTTCCTACTTTCCCAATACATTGTTGTACCAACAAAGACCCACTCAAGACTATACATCAAAGGCTAATTAACAAAATGCAATGAGACTTTTCAACTATAACCATTATAGGACAATGTAGCTTGAAGATCAGAATTTATAATATTCTGGTGATATTGTGATGGTATTATACTAAAATATAATCAAAATAACACATATGGTAGTATTCTGATGATATTTATAATGTTATTGTAATACCACCAATCTACACCTATGATGCCCGGAAGTAATATTTTCTCGTAGTTTCATCGGTCACACACAGGAGATATGAGAATCGACGGCGGCCGGGGAGAGACACTGCACCACTTTCTGCTTGGGTTGGAG
>NW_018202620.1:0-548 GCF_001263595.1 Phalaenopsis equestris | reverse complement strand
TATAATTTTTTTCTCATTTAGAATCCTCTTTCCATTGAAGCTTGATTCCTAATGAAACCTAAAACCCCTTCTAATGATATCAATGTTTCAGATAAGCATTTATTAAAACCTCCTCTCATTTATATGAATATATTGACATATATCAATAGAGTATAATGAGTTGAGATCAAATTAAAGTATTAGATTTCTCTCAATATTTAGTTTCATTGCGATATATTTGTATTATAAGTAGCCTGCACTCTCTTTGTAACTTGATTGTACAAAGCTTGTAAAAACTTGTGATAGTATTAATCACCATCAAAGCATGCTTTAAACTTAGGCTATGATATGTGTATAGCGGATAACTAAGAAAGGGGAGTGCTTCCATAAGGACAAAATATACCGTCCAGACAGTAAACCACCCGGTGTCACGTCGCCCGTCGATGAGGTGTGTGACCGTGGCTCTTGGTGGTCGGCCGTCCGAACAAAATATTTTCTCTTTCATAAGAGAAGCATCTAGGAGTGTAACCGAGCCTAGCTTGAGCAAACCTAGACTTGGCTCAGCTCAT
>NW_018202619.1:0-548 GCF_001263595.1 Phalaenopsis equestris | reverse complement strand
GGTTAGGGCTTCACCTTCATTTAGAGATCTTTTACCCTTTCCTACCCTTTATAGTAAGATATTCCTTAAATCAATTAACCCTAATCAAAATACACTTAATTAACCTATCTCAATTTAACCTAACCCTTTTAAAAACAATATTAAACTATAACGTGACATAAATCTAATCTAATTTAATATTCAAAACTAACCTTAATTCAATTCAAAATTTAATCCAATTTAACCAACCACATTTACAGTTTGATTCGATCTTGTTCAAATCCAATTCAATTAAAATCCAATCCAATCCACATTGTTTCTCAAATCTAATCATTTTAATTCAAACTCTGTACCATTTCAGCAGTCAAATGTTGGGCTCAACCCAAAGTGTAAATCATTTATGAAACTCAAATGAAGTCAACCTATGCCCTATATAATCCATTTTATTAAAATCTTCAAATCCTATTAATCCATAAACATTCATTAATGAATATGAAAGATGTAAGGCATACCTTTAATCGAGAGTTTTCTCAAGAGTATTTCTTGAGAAGTAATTAACTATGAGGGAG
>NW_018202618.1:0-548 GCF_001263595.1 Phalaenopsis equestris | reverse complement strand
TGGTATGTTTGTAAATGCCCCTATTTCTTATACTCTTTGGGTCAATTGCGTGGTCAAGTGAGCCTTTTAGATATCTGGGGCATATTATCTCTTCATAGAGGTGCCAAAGCTTGTTTTGTCAACTACTTGCTTCATGTATTTGTCTTCCTTATTTCAACATGTGCTAAAGCTTGATAAAATATAGTTGTCAGCAGGTGTTTAGATTTAAACTTACTTGTTTGGTCTTTTTTAATATGAATTACTAGTTGTTGGTGATGCCACATTTCTTATGCATGAACAGCTTTTTGAAAAATTAAAATAGCATTGTTATTAGGCCAAAGGCAAGAGAATACCTACTTTTGTAGAAGTTTGGTCTGAGAGGCTGCCAGAAAAGATATTAGGTAGAGCGTAGGTATGCTGGCAAACAAAGAAGTTTGATTAATGGAATTATGTATGAGTTGATGGGTCTCTCTTCCATAGAAATATATCTCCTGAATATCTGTTCGATTGAATGATAAAAATGTTGAAATTTGTTATATAACAAAAATTAAGATCAAAATAAAATTTTA
>NW_018202617.1:0-548 GCF_001263595.1 Phalaenopsis equestris | reverse complement strand
CAAAATAATTTTTAATCACGTCCATTTTAAAAATTTTCTCTTATGTGTGCAAGCCATAGTTGTAATGGGCTTGCGTATAAATTATACCATGACCTTTTTCTACCAATATATGAAAAGTTTCCTTGTGATAAATAGCAATGTTATATATTTTCTTATTTCTCTTTATATGACTTGCCTCCCATATATGCCGCCTACCCCTACTCTTTGGTTGACAGAGTTTGTGAGATCCCTGGGGTCACGGGTTCAATCCCCTTCTTGTGTGCGCGTTGTAATTTTTAGGTACCTGAGGTTGACCGGGGAGCTTGTATAATAGCCTTTTGGCCAATCTTGAAAAAAAAAATGACTTGTCTCCCCATTAGGAGATATTTGCTAACTAATATTTTTCCTAGTTTTCTCACTAATTCTTCTTGCTAAGTCCTTAAAGTATTTCTTAAGAGAAAAAATTAAATATTGCTAATGTTATTTAAAAAAACTTTCAACAGGGTTTAAAACTACTAATTTTCTCTTAGAGATGTAATTAAAAAGGCTTTTTATGGATGATATTTTTT
>NW_018202616.1:0-548 GCF_001263595.1 Phalaenopsis equestris | reverse complement strand
TACATTGACATGACAAGAGTGGTCGGATACCCACTACTGTGTGCCCACACACTGATGTGTAAGGATGTGCAACTTTGCGGTAGATAGCTCTTTGTCAAGCTCCTTGGTCTGCATGCATGATAAAAAAAAAATTCATGAGTCACATAATTACATAAATATGTAAGCTCTTGAATTTTGACATAATCTTACCAGCCTCCAATAGTGCTCAGTGTGGGGTATCGAACCTCCAATGTGGAGTGTGGCCCCTCTGGTTCCCTCCATCTTCCGGTTCTGCTAATTTGTCTCTCTTCCTCTGGTACTCCAGAGGATCTCACACTCTGTTTTACTCAGCCTAGAATTCCTTCCCAACCCACGAGGGCCTCTACCCCTTCATACATGCCGACGTGAGCATATCCCTTAGCCTATGCCTGACACGAACCTAAAAAATCAGCCAGTGATATTCAAGTAACCAGTAAAATGACATCTGAAAATTAAAAAGTATGTAAGCTTTATTATCATATAAAAAAGGGTAGAAATTAATTTTTTATTTCAAATATAAATATCATACC
>NW_018202615.1:0-548 GCF_001263595.1 Phalaenopsis equestris | reverse complement strand
TTTTATGTTAGAAGTGATTAGTATTGATTTATTTCCTTTCCAATTATTTTCTATTTTATGTATTTCTTAATATATTTTTTCTTTTAGCTTCGGATAGTAATTATGAATTGATTAATTGTAATCTTGGAGATATAAGTGTTTTGTCTTCCCTATTTTAGAACTCATGTAACCCATATTTACACTCTCTTTCATATTGATAAAAGTATTCCGCAAAATTCTCAAAACTTACAGTAACAATGCATTTATTTCTTACAACACCACATAACATATTTATTCTTTGCAATCTATTTCGATTGTTACAAAGACTTAAGTAATGAACATTAGCCCTCTGATATATTGTATATGAATTCCTTTTGAGTCTGGACATTTAGAGTTCAAGTTTCATAATAAAACTAAGATGTTGCAAAAGGTATAAAACATGCAAGAAAAAAGAAGGATTAACAAAACAAAAACTATTAAATATGCAAAAACTTCTTTTAAATACAAGCCAAAGAATGCAAGAAATAGAATCCAAATGATGATGCAATGATTGAATAAATCCAAAAAAA
>NW_018202614.1:0-548 GCF_001263595.1 Phalaenopsis equestris | reverse complement strand
CAAATAATTTTTTTGTGCTCGATATATAAACGAGTCGAATACGAACAAAGATTTGTTCTTTATATTTGGCTTGAAATAATTGAAAAATATATATATTGAAAAAAAAAGGCAAATTCATTGATTAAATTTAATGAGTCGATGCAAAATCCACTCACAAAGTATACAATGCACACAAAAAGGCCAAAAAGAATAAAGTACCCCAAAAAAAGAAAAAAATAACACCAAAGAAAAGGCTCCAAAATAACCATTGAAGTGATGAAATGTCATATGAGGACGTATGTGAGGAGAGGATCTTGAGTAGAATGAAGATTCTGCAATTTGTCGCTGCACTACTACCAGCCGATACCAAAAAACCCCTAATTATAACGTCGAATAACTTTACTGAAGATTAAATATGTACGTGATTTGTAAATACCACGGGGGCAGGGTGGGGGGTTAATCTCATTCGCGAAGGATTAAACTACTCCTTATATGGGTCGTCGTCCGAGACAGTCAATGTGTCATCCTGTATACGCCTGAGTTCACGCTTTCCTTTGTTCCTCTTCTTA
>NW_018202613.1:0-548 GCF_001263595.1 Phalaenopsis equestris | reverse complement strand
ATATATATATATACATACATACATACATATATACAGAATATGGTAAATCCAGATAGTAATACTGTTTGGTTGTCCAATTCCTAAATCAAAACAAATCTATGAACTATTTGGTTGCAATTTAAAAGGTTGGGGAAATTTAAAAAGATTTGGTAAAAAATGCTTAGGTAAATTTACAATATTCAAGTATTACTAGGATTTGATTATATCCTTAATTAAAAATAAGGATTACCACATCCGACTAAAAATGTAATGAGGCAGGATTTCAAAACTCCATTATAAGGAGATTTTAGACTAAATCATGCTTAAATCCTATTTAAAACTAGTCATCAAATAAATCAATTTGGGAGTGTCTTTAGTTGGGCGTTTGTAAGTGTATGATTAAAACGTTGATTGTCTGCGAAATTTGAACAAGAACATGGCAAATATCCTATGCAATCATCACAATGAATCGTCTCCAATAAAATTAGCTCAAACATTACTTTACGGACTATTCTTTGTAGTGTTAGACAATGTTTTTCCTTATTCAAGTTTTTTTTTAATTTTTTTTT
>NW_018202612.1:0-548 GCF_001263595.1 Phalaenopsis equestris | reverse complement strand
TCATCTGAAAGAGATGATGATTCCATGCCCAAACCAATGACAGGGAGAATTGAACAGGATTCCGAGGGCGATGAAAGAAGTAAAAAGAGAAGGCGGCGTGAAGCGAGGAGGGAGGAGAAAGAGAAGAGACGGGAGAAGCGTGATAATAAAAGGTCTCGTTATAATGATGGTGACAAACGCAGACACTGAAGGGAAGAGAAGTGCTAGCATATGTTTGAATCTAATTGAAGAAGGTATCATACAATATTTTCTTTTTTTTGTTTGCATGGCTGACAATCTAGAGCTTGATAATCTAAATCTCTGATTTCAATAGCTGCAACTAGTTGTTGCCATGGAGCACTAGAAGCTACTGTTCATTGCAGTATCTTATTGCTGTAGTTTGTTGTTGAACATTGTTGGGCTTCCCTAGATTGTCTGAATTATGTGATAGACTGTCAACAGATGGTAGAGTTGCGTTACAATTTTGCCAAATGTAATTTGTTTGATTTAGTGGTTTTTATTCCATCATGCAATGCTATTTAAAACTGTCAGTGGCCACTCTTGTTTTT
>NW_018202611.1:0-548 GCF_001263595.1 Phalaenopsis equestris | reverse complement strand
AAAGCATTAAGATTGGTCACCATACCATTTTCACTTATATATTACATTTATTTGCATCCACAAATTACATGTTCTCCACCTTTTAATTTCAAAACAAGGATGAGAACCGTATACTTTGGCTTCGGACCATGCATGTGCCTTGCAATATTATTTGCATAACGCGAGAATAAATCTTCTAAAATATCAGTTCCAAAATAAGATGTAACTAGAGGTCCTACCACTGCTCTTATGTAGTTTGCAACATTTCTACCACTCGACTTTTTGTCTTCCACAAAATTTTCACTTGAATCATCAAAAGGATCCCAATTCGATTCGAAAGTTTGCACTTGTGTAAGATCAAATGATCCTTCCATATTGATAATAGATCTCACTTCTTCCATTAATGGTGCATAGAACGGTAAATTAAAGTCTTTTAGTTTATCCTCTTCCACCAGTCCCTACATTCAATAAATAACATTATAAGGAAGTTTTTTGTGTAATAAGATCAATTCTGCATAATGGAAGAAGCAATAGTTTATATGTGAATATGCATATTTTTTGTAGCACAA
>NW_018202610.1:0-548 GCF_001263595.1 Phalaenopsis equestris | reverse complement strand
CAAACGGACCCTAAATTTTTTCTTTTATACTTATGCCACACAAATCTTTCACATCACACCTCATGCATGTAACACACACTACAAAAATCTTGAAATTATGAAGAGTCATTCACATATCAACCAATTCTTATGTATTTACATATCTAACACAATTATTATCAGTTTATTTTATTATTATTATCTTTCTTTTTTTTTTGCTGAAGATGAGCCAAAATAATATTATGCTCGATTCGAACCCGTCATTTTATAATAGGAAACTATAATTTCAATCATTATGTAGTAGCTAAGTGGACAATTATCACAATCATATCATAAGAGCCCTTTTTAAATAAGTTAATAATTTAATGAAGTTTTCTTAAGTTCACCTATTTTGATTACATCACATAAGTTCTAAATAAAAAATTGGGATCTCATTCTAATTTAGACGAATTTCCCACACAAACCCTATATTTTTAATATATTTGCACATTTTACTTCATATACTTTACTTGACATTTAAACATATTAAGCTTTCGTGTCTCAAAAACATTAATATATATATATATATA
>NW_018202609.1:0-548 GCF_001263595.1 Phalaenopsis equestris | reverse complement strand
AACATTTACATAAATACTATCCAATTCTTACATATTCACATATCAACACCTAAACTTAGACTTTTACATTTATACCACCCAAACTTTAACAGCAATATCATTATATAAACATTTATAAAGTGATATACCTTTTCATATATAGATAAGAGATATTTAGATACATAGGAATTGCATGGATATATCTGTAATTAAATTTTCTCTTTATAAGCAGAGCTTTCATTCCCACTGACAACTAGAATGGCAAAGGCATGTATTTTGTCTGAAGGCATATGGAGACAAAGGGAACAATGAATGAACTTGAAGGGAAAGGCTGATTGTCGCCGATCCCACCCTCTGGCCTCTGCTCTCCCTTTTTTACTTTTCAGGTAACAGTTCCGTGCGGCTTGGTCGCATAATTTAATTTATGAAGAAAAGTGGTATTTACATTCCTACCGCTCAATTTCTATGTATTTACAAATGTGGCACCTAAATTTTACTTGTTATATTTATACCGCCCAAATCTCTAAAAAAATATTACTATTTTGAATTTTAAAAATTAAATGCAAAAT
>NW_018202608.1:0-548 GCF_001263595.1 Phalaenopsis equestris | reverse complement strand
GACTTACACTAAGCAGACTCAGTAAAACAAATCTCAATAAACAAACTGCTCATTCAGAAATTGAGAAAAGAGTTTTCAAAGAACAAATTTCTTAATTAAAAAAAGGCAGATTACTAAGCCGATTGCTACAACAACGAAACACCAAAACTCGTTTAATGCCAATCCGGAAGGAAAAACCTAGTGAACTATTTAGGGAAAACATAAAAACGAAGTGATTTTGCTTGAGAATATGCTATCTAACGCCGAAAAACAAAAAAGAAATCAGAAGAATGTAATACAGAACGATTCTCTCGATTGATAAGTTGCTTACAAAATTGAAGAAAACCATTATTGAATCTGAGGTATCATCCTGAGCACGCTTGAATCTTTCCTCCTGTTTATAAGCTGAATGATTGAACGAGAAATAAAGAGACGACGAATTTGGGGCAGCCGGCATGAGGAGGGCATTAGAGATCGACAGGAAAAGTTCAGGAAGGCAGGGAAGGGGGAAGAACTGTCTCTTTGGCTGCGGAATTCACTTGTTATATAGAGGAGTTTTTAATCTTTTT
>NW_018202607.1:0-548 GCF_001263595.1 Phalaenopsis equestris | reverse complement strand
AAGGGATTGGTGGATTGGGTGGAGAAACGGAGGCCGGAGTATTGCGCGTCGAAGATTTATATTGAAGAAGGGTTATCGGTGGTGGTTTCGTCGGGGAGAAGGTTTCCGGTCGGGGAGGTGGAGTTTGGGTGGGGGAAGCTGGTGCTTGGGTCTCACCATTTTCCTTGTGAGGGGAAGGGCGGATATGTGATGCCGATGCCAATGAGCGGAGATAAGGGGAAGGACGGGGACTGGCTTGTCTACGTTTATCTGTTGAGGGAGATCATTGAGGTGTTGGAGGCTAACGACGGCGGAGGCGGTGTTTTCCGGCCGATCACTTCCGAGTATCTTTTCTCTTCATAGAATTAATGGCTGAATTTGTTGGGTATTGCTTTTGTATTGTTGTAGTTTGGCAATTGCAAAAGTGTCCTTTATGCATGTGTGCTTGGCTTTTTGTTTCAATTAATGTAATTTGCCTTTTCAGTTTGTTGAAATCAAATTAACAGTTATGCATTATTTTTTTAGGCATTTACGTACATACCACCCAACTATTATGCATTTACATATTT
>NW_018202606.1:0-548 GCF_001263595.1 Phalaenopsis equestris | reverse complement strand
GACACTTTTATAGACTATGGGACTAAAATGGCCCCTGTAAAGAGTCAAAAGACTCTCAATACTTATTAGAAAACTATTTGGAGTAAATATTGAGTAGCCAATAAGCAGAATTCTCATCCATAAAGGCCATGTTAAAACCTCTTTAAGTTGTAGTCATTCAGTCATGCTTGACCATCCTGAAGTTCTTAGTTCTTGAACTGTTTCCCGTTGTACTGCATATATGTGCGCTGATTATATAGCTCTTGGCGAACAAATGTTTGTTAATTTGGGATGTTGATTAAGAAAATTGCACAATTGACTTTATTAGTTAGAATGAGCCAAAGTTGGGCAAATTTTACTTGGTTGAGATCTGAAAACTGGATTATAACTATAATGTTGAAGCTGTTGAGATGCATGAAACAAGATCAATCCAATTAATTATTTCATGAAACTCTTTAGAAAGAACGATTATTGAAAGCCTTTCCGTTTTTGTTTTTAGAACTTCTAAGAAGTATCTTCTAGTTTTCCTTCACAATAGCAATTAAAAGGCTGTCCCAAAGGAAGCATGG
>NW_018202605.1:0-548 GCF_001263595.1 Phalaenopsis equestris | reverse complement strand
TATATATATATATATATAAAATATGTATAAAATTTGCCATTGCATTTGTTTGAAATAAAAATGGTGGACTTAAATGTGTGCCATTGAATTTTTAGATATTTAATTTTCTTATATCAATTTTTTTTTTCAAACTTTAAATCGCATTAAAATATTACTTAGATTATATTTCTAAATTGATAATGTACTTTATTACATATATTTTGATATGATTTGAGTATAAAATGCTATGAAATTGAATATAAAATTTATTGGAGGATAACTGCAATGGCGACCAATGTTTGGTGATGCTACAATGGGCTATGGGTGGTAGTGATGGATGACGGTCAATAGTGGAGGCGGTGATGGTTGGTGGCTAGTAGTTGGTTGTGGCGGTCTATGGGCGGGGGGTGGCGGGTGGTGGGCTACAACTACAACTATTGACTAGTGGCAACGAGTCTCTTGGGTATGATAGTAGGCGGCCGATCTGACCGGCAATGGAACCAAAGAGGCCTAAATATTCCTCATAAAACATGTAAAATGATGAGCACACCTGCTACGAATTTTTTTTT
>NW_018202604.1:0-548 GCF_001263595.1 Phalaenopsis equestris | reverse complement strand
AATGCAACATGTATAGAGTGCTACTTGAGACGTGTCATGCAAGACATGTAAGTAATGCAATAACACATGCAAAACATATGACATGCAAGTGAAGTTGTCTCATTAACCCTCTAGGTTAAACAAGACAGTCGATCGGGTGATATGACCAAGAGGGGTCGGTTGGGTTAGAGTGACCGACCAAACCAAAGTGATGCGTTGATCAAAACTTGGTGTTCGATCGAGACGGGGCAGTTGATCGAGCTAAGGTGGGTGGTTGATCGGACCTTGGTGGCTGATCAAACCTAATTGATCGGTCGATCGGGACGAAGTTGTTGATAAAATTGAAGTGGGAGGTTAATCAAACATTGGTGACCAATCGAACCTAATTGATCAATCAACTGAACTGGGGCGGTCAATCAAACCGAAGCAGGTGGTTGATCGGACCTTGATGACTGATCAAACCTAATGTTACCGGTTGATCGGGCCTTGCTGACTGATCAAACCAAAATAATCGAATAATTGAAGTGGCATGTGTAAGGTGCTACATGCAACACATCATGTAGGGCATA
>NW_018202603.1:0-548 GCF_001263595.1 Phalaenopsis equestris | reverse complement strand
AACTAATAAGTGAGGAAGCCTTACTGAAGGCTTTTTGGACTTTCAATTTCTAGAACCCGCCTTGCAGAAGATAAAAGAAAAAATAAATCAGATAGTTCCCACCCACTTCTTAAGAAAAAGGTGGGCGAATGGTCCCATCCGTTCGAGAAAAAGAAAGGAGATGAGAAGAAAACTATCAGTGAAAGGAGGCCGGCCGAATCGAGAAAACCACTTAAACAACCAGCTGCCAAACTACCTCGCGTGGAAGAGGTTGGTGAATCATTTGACTCAACACCACTTTTGGTAAGGAGGTAAAAGGGAGGAAAGGTATTGGGCCCTACACCGCTCTGTCAGTGTTTGTCCCAACCGTCTCAAGTGGGTCAAGCCTCGGGGGCGGTTGTGCAAGTTCAGCCACCAAACTTCTCGCTGCTTCATCATCCAGCCTTGAAAATCATTCAAGGTGATGCTCCGCCTAGGGAAGATGATTCGCTTCGTAGTTTAGCCGATGAAGCTATGAGGAGTGAGGTTCTTCCAGTGGAAGATGTTCCTCCTCCACCATAAACCTAGAA
>NW_018202602.1:0-548 GCF_001263595.1 Phalaenopsis equestris | reverse complement strand
GATTGGGCGATGTTGTTATAATGATGGTGGCTCGAAGATGATGAGGGCGATCAAATAATTCTGGTCCAACGACGGTGATTCAATGACTGCAACAGCGACTAGATGACCACAGTCTTGTGGAGATGGTCATACGATAGTGGTCTGACAACAACAATCTGACAATGTTATTTGATGGTGGTGGCGGCTGAGCGACGGTGGTTTGATGGTAGCAACTAGGCAATAGTGCTCCCAACTACAATTATAGCGGAGCGATAGTACTCTGATGATCATGGAGCTCGGAAATTCTAAACAGCTTGGAGCTCCCTAGAGTTTCTTCTCGATGTTTGGATTCTTCCTCATGAAAATAAGGGACACGCACTTGCAGATTTTAGTAACGATATTCAGAGCATCAGATATATATGAAAATTTAAAATATTAGATATATACATATATAAAATATATGTGATGTATAAAATTTCTTAATTTTAGAATTCAAATTTACAACAATCGATATTTAGGACATAGTTGTTATCCAACGATAATATTACATGTGATCATCTGTGTGCGTG
>NW_018202601.1:0-548 GCF_001263595.1 Phalaenopsis equestris | reverse complement strand
TGTGTGTGTGTGTGTGTGTGTGTGTGTGTAGATTTTTATATGTATGTATATATATGAAAATGAAGGTTCTATTGATATTACTCTGTACAAAAAAATTGTCTTTTTTCTATGATGGGCCATTGAGGTATGGGGATATGACTGTTACAACATGTCTGGAAAATTGAAATAGAAATATTTTCTTAAGATGTGGGTTTGGTTTTCCAATGACTTTGATCCGAAAAAGGTCATTGCCAATATGTTGGAGTGTCTTCAAATGGAGAGGCCTCGTTTATGGGCTGTTTGATAACAATTCATCTTGAAAGAAAATTTTTTTTTTCAAAAGTAATGCCAATATGGTTTGTAGGTAAAAAGCAGAGTTTCAGGTGCCTTTTAGGTAAAAAACCTCTAGATTTTAATGGCATTGTAATCATCTTTGTGGAGTAAATCCATATATTCAAACAAATATATTTATATATTCAAGTTTCAGAAGAGGAAATATCAATATTTTAACTTTAATGCTATATAAAACTCCTCTATCTAATCCAAAATCACAAATCATATTTCAACTA
>NW_018202600.1:0-548 GCF_001263595.1 Phalaenopsis equestris | reverse complement strand
CATTTAAGCTAGCTGGGAAGACGTCATACAGAAACCACCAAAACTCCCATATTTCTCATCCTTCCGCTTTGCTCTAGTCGGAAAACATTGAGCAAGGTAATGCTATTTGCTCCAATCTTTTTCATTTTAGTTCTTGAAAATTGAAATGGGCCTTTTGGTATTGGTAATGTGGTGTGCATGTACAAATTGATGTTTAGGTGTTAGATTTTGTAAATACATAACAATTTAGTGATATTTATGTTAATTTAGGAATAGATTATGTGGTATGTATTCATAAATCAAAGTTTTGGTGTTAGAAAAGTATATACAAAAGAGTTCAATGACATTCATGTAAATATTGCAGTTTAGGTGTTAGGTTTATAAATACATAACATTAGAGTTATATGCAAAGATATGTGGTATGTATATCTAAATTGAAGTTTTGATGTTAACGATGTAAGAATATAAATAAAAGAGTTTAGTTGTTACATGTGTACATACATAAGAATTGAGTGATACGTATGTATGAAATTAATATATTAGTTGAATTCACGTTGATTGGTTGAAGT
>NW_018202599.1:0-548 GCF_001263595.1 Phalaenopsis equestris | reverse complement strand
TCAAACCATGCTCTTGGTGATTGCTTAAGCCCATAGAGAGACTTTCTCAGTTTAGATACTATGTGTTTGTTGGAATGTTTGAAAGTCCTGATAATATCTCTAAATACACTTCGTCTAGATCCCCATTCAGGAAGATATTTTTATATCAAATTGATGCAGTCCTCATTCCTTACTAATTGCTACTGAAAAGTGAACTCTGATATTGTTAAGTTTGACAATTGGTGAGAAGATCTCCTAATAGTAGATCCTATAAGTTTGAGTAAAATATTTTGCAACAAGTTTGACTTTGAATCTTTTAATACTCAATCAGCTTTGTATTTGATGTTGAACATCCATTTGCAACCAACCAACTTCTTATTATGAAAGAGTTTAGCAAAAATCCATATAACATTATGTTTTAGTGTTCAAATTTCCTCTTCAACTGTTTCTTGCATACTATAAAAGTTAAAAACAAAAGCTTTGTAGGAAGAGGATAGCTTCCAATAATCTACATATTCCTGAATTGAATATATCTAATGTAGCTTTCCTTATCACCAGCCTCAAATAAG
>NW_018202598.1:0-548 GCF_001263595.1 Phalaenopsis equestris | reverse complement strand
TAAATGCATAAGAATTGAATGTTATGCATGTAAATCCTTTTTTTTTGGTTGCAGACAAGATTGATATTGTTGACGAATCTATATCCTTCTTTCGAGCTAACGTCTTCTTCAGGAATTTTGATATTAGAAGTTCTGCAGATAAGCTGCTCATTTACCTTACATTTTACATTAATGTGGCCTTGAAAAGGCTTGAAGGCTGCAGAACTTTGGCTGTGGGTACCAAAGCAATAATAAATCTGGGTCTGGAAAATGTTCCAGTTCCTGGAGAACAAGGCTTTCCTTTTCCTGGACTCTTTACCTATCCACAATCTCAAGAAGAAGCAGGCATACGCTAATACTCTTTTTTGGGAAGTTTACATACACACTGCATAATTCTTATGTATTTACACATCTAACGTCCAAGTTTTGATATTTACATTTATAACACCTTGGTATCATAAACTCGTGCATCAAAGGTGTATTTCACTTTTAATAAGGTAATGAAGGTGATGTTTTTGTTGAGATGTTAAAGATTTGACTGGCATGCAAGTAAATATGAATGTTTTGGT
>NW_018202597.1:0-548 GCF_001263595.1 Phalaenopsis equestris | reverse complement strand
AAAAAGCTATGGAGGTGGTTCCCTACCCAATAGTGATAAGATCCATAAAGAATATGATGTATCTAGTGAGTCTTAGAAGTTATACTTGCAAAAGCACCATTAAGATCAGCCTAAGACATGGCGAAAAGTACGGCCCACCATAGGTGATGTTCCAATGAAAGCAGAAATGAGGACAGGGAGTGAAACTTGAGTTGGGCAACATCTTATGTCAAAAAAATTGGGCACTAACAAATGATTTCCTTTCCAAACATTATCCCACCAAAAGCTGGCAAGAGAATTGTAAAAGAAATGAGTAAGGCTAGATGCTCAGGAAAGAATGTTTGCGATACTTATGAGTTTTCAATTCTTATTGATGCTTCACCTCCAAGAGGTGAAAAACTCAAGGTTTCATGTATAGCCTACAAATTTCAACAGACTGACCACACTAGACCACCTGGGTTGACCATCAGCTGCCCAACCGTTCAGCATAGACATGTTATTTGTGAAAATATTCTCTAGAGTATTGATGAAGAGAGTGAAATGAGAGAATCTTGATGTTTTGTATTAGA
>NW_018202596.1:0-548 GCF_001263595.1 Phalaenopsis equestris | reverse complement strand
GTGGTTGCAGCGACAGCTTGTCGCAGAGGCTGTATTTGAAAGCATTGGTAAATTTGGTTATGTAAGTCATAGATGGTTGCTTCAGGAACGTCGGTTGGTCACAGAGACCACAGTAAGGACTTACAAGAGCTGTGATAATGTTCATATGTCGTAGAGGCCAGAGTTGGGAGTTGCATAAGTTATGGATCACGTAGGCCTTAATTGGTCTCATAGCCTGCAGTGATGAGCTGCAATAATGTCAGTAGACCACAAATGCCAGAGTTAGGAGCTGCATTAAGTGCAGTAATGTCATTATGCCACAAAGGTTGGAGTTAGGAGTTGTGTAAACTATAGATCACACATGACATAATTGGTCACATAAGCCATAATCTTGGGCTGCAAGAAGAGAGTTTTAGGAATCCACAGAAAGTCACTGTACAATGAGTACGACAGTTGCAAGCAATTATTGTGAGGTGTTTGGGGTGTATTGTTACATAGTATGAGAGGTGCATTATTCAACTGCATTCATAGTGCATTGTTACATAGCATTTGGTCGTAGTTTCTCAGCA
>NW_018202595.1:0-548 GCF_001263595.1 Phalaenopsis equestris | reverse complement strand
TTTTTTTTTTCTTCAAATGTAATTGCATAACTATTTTGATTAATTAATTATGTACTTATTTTTTAATTCCTTGTTAGAACTTTTCATTTACATTTAAAATAATAAAAAAAGAGATAATTTTTTTTAAACAATATTCTACATTTCTATTCATAAATTCACAATAATTTAAGAAAATGTTCGAGTTCTAATCCGAACATCGTATTTATTCACAACATTCCATCAAAATAACGAGTCCATCTGTCAAAGTGGTCAAAGAGACAATTATCTTATATGATATTGCCAATCTTTATTTACGGCGTTGTTTTTCACGTGCATCACAGTTTTTTCACCAAGGCATTGCGATCGACAAAAGACAGCACAAAAATTAATTCTACATTATTTTTCTCTTATGTATGAAAATGTGTTCAAAAGGAGGTTTGTAGGAGCATCGATGATATAAAAGAAAATAACCTTTGGGGCTTCGAATGACGATAGCGGATGATCGTGTCATGCTCGAACGTAAATCCATTCTCCGAGCTAGGGCTGTCAATTTGGCTCGTTGTTCGTGA
>NW_018202594.1:0-548 GCF_001263595.1 Phalaenopsis equestris | reverse complement strand
AAGTTGGAAGAACCATCCTAACTTTAATTGGAATAGCAATTATGGTGGGAGAAACCAAGAATGGGGAAATAATCAGACAAATCCTTTAGAAAATTGGAATAACTTGGGAAGTACCAACTATAGGCCATCATATCCTTTAGGATTTAAAACTAACCCACAATTTAAGGAAAAGAAATTTCTCTGGGTGGAAGCTATAATGTAGATGAGTAATCAAATGTGAAATCAAGGTGCGACTATTAAGAATATTGAGAACCAATACGGACAAATTATTAACTCACTTAGTAATCAAACCAAAGGAATTCTTCCTAGTATAACAAAGATTAACCCTATGGAGAAGAATAGTGAGCATTTTAAAGCTGTTAAATTAAGAAGTGGAAGGGAATTAGAGGATGTAGTTTAGAAAGATTATGAGTTGAAAAAGAGAACTTGGAGCCAGAAAAACATTTAAAAGATATTTTAATTACCTAGAAAAACTCGTTTCACCAACTAAGTTTAAATTAAAATAACCACCACCTTCATTTTCTCAAAGACTTCTGCAACATAAATTT
>NW_018202593.1:0-548 GCF_001263595.1 Phalaenopsis equestris | reverse complement strand
AAAAAAAATGCTTATATTTCAATAATGATGGGAAATTCAATAAACAATATCAATGTCGTAGCAAATTCTATCTGTTATTAGATGCAGATAATATTGAGGGTGAAAAAGAAAAGCATTCATCTGTGAAGAATGATTTCAGAAATTAACCTCAGTGCCTTAGATGGGTTATTAAATCCAAGATTACTACGATTAATTGGTTTCACTAATAAACAAGGGGCAGTTGTCTTAATTGATAGTAGTAGCACTCATAACTTCATTCCAAAAAGTGTGGTGCAATGATTGGGACCTGCTTATTATCTCATGAAGAAGTTTCAATTATTCATTAGCAATGGTGATTGAGTATCTAGTTACAATAAATGCTCTAATGTACATCTCTACAAGGTCATCAAATCATTTTGGAATTATTTGTTTTACCAATTCAAGGTGTTGATTTAGTCTACAAGGTCATCAAATCAATTTAAACTTATTTGTTTTAGCAATTCAAGTTGTTGATTTAGTGTTGGGAACACAGCAGTTACAATCATTAGGACCAATTTTACATGATTATA
>NW_018202592.1:0-548 GCF_001263595.1 Phalaenopsis equestris | reverse complement strand
GAATCTTGGTGAAGGTGAGAGGTGTCGAAGATGTAGATTTTAGTGATTCGGTGTGATTTTTGCGTCGGATCGGAGATGGAAGATTGTGTAGCATGTCCTGTAAGTTTTATTTGTGTGAAGAAAAATCTTGTGATAGTTTTTTATAAGACATTCTAAATTTCATAATAAAATTTTTGGGGGTGTGACTTACTGTTTTTTTGTTGTTCTATGTTTTTTCCATGTAAAATTCTCGTGTGTTTGTTTTTTGTTGCTTTGATTGTGTTTTGTATTTTTTGTTCCGATTTTCTCAAATTGATACAACCATGTTATTCTATGGTGTGGTTTAGTTTCTAATTGTTCCTAAGCTCCAATAATTTTGGGAATTGTTGTTTAGTATATTTCCTATCAAATTGGTATCAAAGTAAGATTTGATTCGAGAGGGAGCAATGACCGAAAAAGCAAGGTTCGAAATAGATAAATTCAGTGGGACGAACTTAACTTTCTGGAAGATGCACGTGAAGAATTTGCTATATTAGAAAAAATTATACTTGCCATTACAATGAATCACA
>NW_018202591.1:0-547 GCF_001263595.1 Phalaenopsis equestris | reverse complement strand
AAAAAAACAACTTATCAATGAAGTCTGTGTGCTTACAATTAAACCGACTCATACTTTTTACGTGAAGGATGCTTCAATTCAGGCCTAAACTCCGAGAAAGCTTGAAAAATGTAAAGAATTTAAATGCTCCACCAGAAGTTTGTCATTGCCAAACATCACTCAACTGCCCTGCCATGACATTTGATTACAATCTCCCGATTAATATAACTTACCACCACCACCATCACCATCACAAAACAATTATTTCCAGCCAATTTTGTCACCTATTATTGTCAAATGATATCGTTACATCCCATTGCCACACACTCTATCGACTCGACGCAAACTTTGATACTTACCAACTTCGTCTTGCCGTTAACCTAATGAATATTGTCAATGCAAAAACTAACGGATGTCATTGCTTATAAGGTCGGTGTACATTTTCGACTTAAAATTGGCACTCATTGGCACATCATTACATTTTAATGCTAATTTATGCCTAACTTAAAATTGGCACTCATTGGTACGGAGTCGAGGCCGTGCTGTCGCTAGAAATCCAGACACCATC
>NW_018202590.1:0-547 GCF_001263595.1 Phalaenopsis equestris | reverse complement strand
TTCATGTGTTTGAGAGACTGGATGATTTTTAAATTCCAATGTAGCTCATAATATCAGTGTATACTCGAGGATGGTCTGCACGGGTCTTGAGGCAACCTGCAGTCTGCTCTCGTCGAATTGGCTACCCTCGATCAACTTTTCCTCCAACAGTGGACTTTTCCTCCAATGGAGTTCTTTTCCCTCCAATGGAGGAATTTTCTTGTCGACGAAGGACTTTTCCTCCGACGGAGAACTTTTTCTCCAACTCGCCACCGGAACACGACATATCCGTCAGACAGAAAAACCCCAGAATCACAAATCCAGCGATCGAAGAGGTACCCAGCAAAACACACTAACACAAAAAACTAAAATATCATGTACTACCCATTTAAAGCAAGCGTCAGATTGTAATTTACTTTTTGGACTTCTTATCATCTACAAATAGGAGGGTCCTTTCATGTAAACGAAAAATTTGATTCCCCCCACTTGTAACTTCTATTTTGAATGGAATAAAATGGGTCAATGAGCCTGGGAACACTCTGATTCGCCCCAAGGGGCAAGTTTTCCT
>NW_018202589.1:0-547 GCF_001263595.1 Phalaenopsis equestris | reverse complement strand
ATAGAGATGGGAAAAGGGGGATCAAAGGTGGAAGTTGGGCCGGATGGGATAGCTCTGATAACGATCGAAAACCCTCCCGTCAATGCCCTCTCACCTGCCGGTACTCTCTCATTTTCATCCTTGTTTATATGGACTGTATTTTGGATTATAGTTCTTATAGAACATTGGTAGATTATTCCTATTGCGGTAATTTAATTTTCATGCTTCGCCTTCTAGTTATTTTTGCTTTATAGTCCATGCTTCTGCTTTCTAAGTGTTTATTGCAGGCGCTGAAAGTCTTTTTTTGTGATGTCAGGGTTCTTTTGATTATGCTTTGATTGCTCTATTATATTCGTTGTCTGGTTTTGTTTTGTGATATCTGATATTGATCTTCTGATCTATATTTCTGTTGTCGCTATTTAATCTTTTCTGGCTCGTTACTTTTGATTTGTGGTACTAGAGTTGGCACTTCTCTTTTGGTTTTAGGTTCAATTTTGTTTTAATGCATTGATCTCAGTCTTGAAATTTCTTCGAAATCTATTTGATTTGTGGGAAGTCTTTAAAAAAA
>NW_018202588.1:0-547 GCF_001263595.1 Phalaenopsis equestris | reverse complement strand
AGACAGAAATTTTTTCCGGTGGGGTCACGAGAATAACCCTATTAATTGACATATAAAAAACATTACAGAGAACTCATTTCTAGGAATTGAGATGAAGTGTTCTAAAACATAATAGTCCATTCAATTTATGAAATATTTCTGATATTTTGTTGATTAGTGGACATATTTTTGCTTCAAAAGATAATTTACTCAGATTTTAACTAATTAAGATATGATTATAATTTGATCAAAGGCAGCCGCGAAATAAGCACAGTAATTAAGTGATGAAATTAGAGCACGGCCACCCACAAACCGCAGAGGACGAAAAGCCAAACCCAGCGTACTCCTTACCCTTGTCGCCCTGTCGAAAGGACTTGGTAGAGCAGCAGGCTGGATTCGTCTTCCTCCGCTGCCCCTCCTTCTTCTACGCATCTCTCTCTCACCAACTACCACTTCATCTGAAAGAATCCGAGAAGAACTTCGAGGCTGGAGAACTAAACCGACCCGCCCCGACCCGACGGCAAATATGATGAACGGCAGGCGTGGCGGCGGAACGATTGTGGCCTCC
>NW_018202587.1:0-547 GCF_001263595.1 Phalaenopsis equestris | reverse complement strand
AGGGCGAGATGTTTGTGGTTCCATGGGTCTTACAAACTATTGCTACAAGAGATCAACGATGGTTTCACCACAGCATATTCCACACATGTTACATTGTGAGAGAAAGTTATGCAGTCTCATCATCGATAGAGAGAGCAGCAAGAACAAGACGTCTATACGGGTAGTGGACAAATTGAGCCTCATGAATCAAAGACATTCCCAGTTATATTTCCTTAACATAGTTGAATATGGAGAACAGAGTTAGCATTGACGGGCGGTATCTCGTGGAATTTTTTATTGGGTCGTAGTTGTAGGATCAGGTATAATGTGGCGTGGTGCACATGGATGTCTGTCACATTTTGTTGGAAAGACAGTAGCAGTTTAATCATAGGACTCAACATGATGGTTTAGAAACCCTACTCCAATGCCAAGAGAAAAATCCTAAAATCTGCAGAGTCCAAAATTACAGGTGCTCTTGCGAACACATAAGCGCTCGTATAATCAATTTTGGTTGTGACAGAGGAAAGCAGAACTAAAGAGCCGGTTTCAGCCACAAGCCAGCTAGTAC
>NW_018202586.1:0-547 GCF_001263595.1 Phalaenopsis equestris | reverse complement strand
CATATACTCATGAGAAAAGCTCATCACAAGCCATATAGTAAATAAGGTGACATGTACGTAAAAATTGAACTTTAGGGGTCAGATTTGTAAATACATAGGGATTAAGTGGTATGCATGTGAATCTTCTAAAAGAAAATTATGATAGAAATGATCATTTACAATCACTTATCATGTACTTGCATCATTGGAACTAGGAATGAAGCACACTTTCTAATTGGAAGCAACAAAATAAGCCCTACAAAGATTATTTATTAGAAAATTGTAAATGCCACTTCATATGACATGCAGATGCAAAGCAAATCCCTATCAAAAAAATAATAATTTTTAGACGCACACACACCGCCTGATGCTAAACATCCCAAAGAAAGCAGAAAAAAGAGATTTCACTCTTAATTCACACATAAAGGGGATGTTTTTATAGCAGCATTTGAGCAGGATTTAAACATTATTTAATATAAGTCCCGCCAACCAGCAAAAATGACAACTATAAAGCCTACAGGATATTAAATCCCATTTCACTTCCGACTAGCCTTAAACAATGTTACCA
>NW_018202585.1:0-547 GCF_001263595.1 Phalaenopsis equestris | reverse complement strand
TTTAGTACAATCATCACCGATAACAACGATATCATCAACATATACAGCAAGTATAGTGGTCTTACCTTCATGTTATCGAAAGAACACCGTATGGTCTGCATTGATCTTCTGGTATCACATGTTCATCATAGCCTTTCTAAATTTCTCAAAGCAGGCTCAAGGGGACTGCTTCAAGTCATACAGTGACATCCTAAGCCTACACACTTTGCCTATAGTTTGGATCGTATTGAATTCCAGAGGTTTCTCCATATATACTTTCTCCAATAACTCACATGACGAAATTCATTTTTCAAATCAAGTTAAGGTAACCTCCACCCACCATTCACTACAAGTGAAACTAGTGTCCTCACAATGCTCATCTTCACTACTGGTGCAAAATTTTCATCAAAGTTAATACCATATGTCTAACTGTATCCTTTCACCACTAGTCGTGTTTTGTACCGCTTCACCTTTCCTTTTGAAGTTTGCTTCACTGTGAAGATCCACATGCACCCAACTGACTTTTTTTCCCACTGGTAGTGGCACTATCTCCCAAGTTCAGTTTTTA
>NW_018202584.1:0-547 GCF_001263595.1 Phalaenopsis equestris | reverse complement strand
TTTTTAAAATGATGTGCTTGTCCATCGTATTTTGCAATTTTCTTTTCATTTTGTAGCCGTTCTTACATATGTTGGTGATGTAAGCTTAATTATATGCTTAATATAGAATAATGATATGTATATTTTATCGGAACAATTGCATTCCAAGCACAGCTGCCACATGAAAATATGGTTTATGATATGATTGTGGGCAACAAGTAGACTTCTACTCTCCAAAAGCATTAAATTTATCATAAAATGATCTTTTTTGTGCTGAAGACTTGGTCCCCAGCTATACTAATGTGAATTGGTTCAGGAAGCATCTGTGTGTGTTGGGGTGCCCCTCTTCTCAACCATCAAGCCATACATAACATTAAATACTACTTCAGATGCCTAAAGTAAAATAATAAATCTTAAAACATCAGAGGTGAAAGCATCTTGACTTGAAGTGCGAACCTTGGGGTAAATTTATATATGACAAAGAAATTGATATGTAAGTCAAGTATAACAGAATATGTGTATGGTTAATATGGAATAATGAAATTTGTGATGTAGATTCTCCAATTTA
>NW_018202583.1:0-547 GCF_001263595.1 Phalaenopsis equestris | reverse complement strand
TAACACTCAAATCTTTCATATCACATAAAAAAATACAACAATTTTAACTTCTAAGAAAATAAAATACACCATTTCATGCAAAGCTGAGTTGGTATGTATGTAAAAATGGAAGTTTAGGCAGTAGATATGTAATTTGTGCTATGTATGTAAATCTTCCTAGTAAATATTCATAACAGGCAGCCTTGAAGAGAATAAAACAGTTAATACGGTGTAGGATACAGTCAAGAAAAATGTATTTTGAAGTAAGAAAAAAAAAAGAAAAGAAAACAGTAATAAAATAGAAAAGAAATAGCGTTAGGCTTTTTATTGGGTGTGGAGGGATTTGCACCCAGAGCGTTCCATTCATGCTAATGAGGAACCACACAAGCACTTCCATGCAAGCAGGGACGTTAAAAAAGTTTCTTGTTCATGAAAATCTCATGTTCAACTTATTAATTATCTCATTTTTGATTCGTTCGTTAAGCAAATTAGCTGAACACGAACAATTATTCTGAGTATAAACGAGAGTACACGAACAAAAAATTATTTGTTCGTGTTCGGCTCATTT
>NW_018202582.1:0-547 GCF_001263595.1 Phalaenopsis equestris | reverse complement strand
AAAAGTCACCAATGAGAACTCATAAGTTTGTTAAAGCATCTAAACAATTAGGGCTTTCAAACTCTAGCGGATTACATATTGATTTGCTTATAAAGTGAAACTTGACATATCGAATGCTTGAATCCATTTTTCTTATTGAATTATTTTTAGTTAATATGCAACTCCAGATAATAATTAAAAATGATTGTCATCCAATACAGACAGGGAGAGGTGTGAGAAAATAAATAAGTTATTTTTTATTTTTGTAATGTGACAAAAGTTGTCTCACATTATTATTACCCAAAATCCAATAATTTTTTTGTCAGTCATTACGCAAGAATTTCTCAAACGCTTTTTTTGAAAATATATTTTAATTAAATATGTATATAATTTTGGTTTTGAAAATATTATTTTAATTTTGAAAAATGGAACTAAAAAATTTCATATATCTAATAGTTTAAGTAATCGAGAGCAATACTACAAGTGATATGTCATCTCGAGAGATAAGCGCACCACTTGACAGTAGGCTCGATTATATAAACTAAGAAATTTATGATATTCACTTAGT
>NW_018202581.1:0-547 GCF_001263595.1 Phalaenopsis equestris | reverse complement strand
TGCTAAGCAAGTAATTGAGTGTAAATGGCAAATTGTAGGAATATCATATTCCTTAACAAATATTATAAGGAAATGATGAGTTCTTTGCCTCACGTGTGCTTCGGATGCATCTTTCCTTAGCTCTAGTTAAAAATGAAAAGACTACTTCACTAAGCTCACATTGTTCATCTTTCTTGTGGTTTTA
Source organism: Phalaenopsis equestris (assembly GCF_001263595.1). Taxonomy (NCBI): domain Eukaryota; kingdom Viridiplantae; phylum Streptophyta; class Magnoliopsida; order Asparagales; family Orchidaceae; genus Phalaenopsis; species Phalaenopsis equestris. The sequence goes on along the minus strand of NW_018202581.1, from coordinate 363 downwards.
ACTCTCTTTTAGATAGTAGTATGCAAATATATTTATTTCTTTCTTTTAATTATAAAGTCCTGAAAAAGTTTGTTACATATTTTTAAAATTGTTGTAACATGATATTATGTGGCTTTTGAATGTAAACTGAGCATTTATTTGCAATGCCTATCTTGAGTGGTATAATCCAAAATAAATAAGATCTACTTATTTTCTTACATTTTATCACAATAATCACTCCTATTTATCGAAGCGGTAGCTTTCATAGGGGTTAATCTGATAAAAAATCGTTGTTAAATATCTATTTAATCATCTTTTCAATGTACTAAAAAAAGTTACCAAAGATTAAGACCCGTTTGGGGCAGCTTATAAGTGCGGCGACGT
>NW_018202580.1:0-547 GCF_001263595.1 Phalaenopsis equestris | reverse complement strand
AAGACATGAGCATCTTTACCAGGTTGTCCTAATAAAGAAAATGATAAATAATTCAAACAAACACATTTACCTCTCTTATATAAAGCGTACTAACAATTTTTTGAAGGACTGCTCGAAACAACCTACAAAAGACCACCTTAGATTTACTTTACATGTTATTATGGTGTGTTAACTTTGTTTTGCAGGGCTGACATAAAGATGTTGTAGTAACCTAGGTTATATAATTTTGAGTGTTCTTTTCTTTTGTAGAGTTAGGAGGTGTTATGGTCAACTAGCTATAAACATCTGAACTATCTGAAAGAAGACGAAACATGAAACAAATGATAAATCTCAACTAAGCCATCAACTGTAGTTCAAATGATATCAATTGATGAGTCTGACATAAGTAAGGTTTGGCACCGATGGATATCAGTTTGTCTGTACTCATTTGATAGGTCTGCCCAAATTATGGGCCGACAACTGCATTTCTGCCTTTTGCCGAAATTAACGGTAGACTCACTTAAGGACTAAAACTTCTACCCCAACCTAAATAACTTCAACTTAACTT
>NW_018202579.1:0-547 GCF_001263595.1 Phalaenopsis equestris | reverse complement strand
GAAGCGGGATCATTAAAAAGCCTTGCATGAGAAGAGGAGAGCAGAATGTAACCAAGAATAACTTGCCGGCAACTCGCCATGCGTGGCGCACGTGTCGCCGGCAAGTCATCCTTGGCTGCATGCAGGTACTCTCCGTCTTGTCATGTATGGCTCTTATGAAATTTTCGGCTTCCCAATAGCCCTAGGAGGTTTCTTCCACATTTATCAAACTATGGCTTTCTATATTTATAATGCTTCTGATATTCTCTTCCAAGTGTTTCATTTCTGGCATCATGAGCCCAGTTTTTGGTACGTGTTTATGTGTTATTATCCTTGAATTTTTCTCATTTTGATTGGATCTTCTTGGAGACTTATTCAAGCTTATGAAATAGTATTGGTTGACTTGTTGAAGTTTGATTATAATCCTTTTCAGAAATTATGAAAATATAGAAATAAAATTCGAATAATAATATTCAGACCAAAACATGATGATCAGAATAAATATTAAAATTATTTAATTTTTATCCCTTGTATTTTAAAGTAAATATAATAATTTCTAAACTCATCT
>NW_018202578.1:0-547 GCF_001263595.1 Phalaenopsis equestris | reverse complement strand
ACATAGTTATATTTAAACTATTGTCATATCTACAAAATTATCTTCTTTTTTTTTTAACCAGAAAGTTAAAATAACGACCGACAGTGGGCTGGTTCAGTGGGGGTACCCACTGTAGCTCCACCCATTCCCTAACTCATTAGCGAGTTCTTCGGTTCTTCAACTCAATTAGTTTTTCTATGCTTTATGATCCTAGTAGACCCTAGTAGTCTTTGGTTAATTTTTACGAGAAAAATTAGGTTGTATAATTATTTTTGTTTACTACTTTTTCTTCTTATCGTTTCAATTGTATACACTTAAAACCATTTGAGCCTATTTTTCATTGGCTTATCTTGTTTTAGGTGCCACAACTACTTTCTCTGATTTAATATTTTTTAATTTTATTAGTTTTAGTTTTACAATGCTTCTTTATTTCTTCATTTTTGTCACACTAATTTTGGCCTTAACAGGGGAATGAATAAACCATTTCAGCTCATCAACCAAAACTCCATTTAACATTTCATGAACGTCTAATTAACTATTTATTTACATTTTGGTACATAAAAAAAAA
>NW_018202577.1:0-547 GCF_001263595.1 Phalaenopsis equestris | reverse complement strand
ATGTCCAATTTATAACCCCTGCTAAAAGAAACTCTAACTCTACCGCTGTATCTTAAGATTGAATAGCTTTAATCTAACTAATGAAATAAATTAATAATTAGTAGGAACCCAATTATACACCAAATGTATACACAAATGTGATTATACAAAAATTTTTTACTTTCCTGAATCAAACCCATCCGTCGAAGTGGTTGAATCGAGCTCACCTGCCAAAGTTGTCTAACCAAGTTTGCCTATTGAAATGGTTATATTCATCTCAAAAGGATGGTCTAGCTAACTTGATTACGCCAAGACGGTCATCGGAGCAGAATATCATGACCAGTAAGAACATCTATCAATCGTTATTAAAAGCGTCGCCCGACATGTGGAACACTGTCTTTTTATCCTAACACTAGAGATGGGCCTCTTACCAGCACCGTCTGATTGTAAAACGCTGCTTTCTACCGCAACTTCTTGAGAAATCAGACAAACTACTATTTCCCCAAATGACGCAGCAGTGTCATCTAGACTTAATTAAATTGCTCACGTTCAGAGCCATCAATTATTT
>NW_018202576.1:0-547 GCF_001263595.1 Phalaenopsis equestris | reverse complement strand
TAAAAAATAATCACTTTCAATTTTAAAAGGTAAAATACATATTTGCATTAATTTTATCGAGCTCGAGCTGAAGCCTACGAGTTCGAGTTGGCTAGTGAGCCGGCTTACTTAGTATAAAAAAGAGAAAATGATAATAATTTAAACTTATTTTATAATAAATTCAAAATAGAATGGACAATTAGGGGGATAAATAATAATAAATCACCTAATATATAATAAATAAATATTATTTTTTGTAACATATTTAATAAGTTAAAGATAAGTTTTGAAATTTAATATATTTTTAGTATATTTTTTGTTAATATTTGTTTTTAAACGAGCCTGTTCACGAGCTAACGAGTCTAATCAGGGCTCGCTTGAGCTTGGCTTGTTAGCTCATCAAACAGAGTTCACAAGCCACTTATCGAGCCGAGCTTGAGCTGGCTCACGAGTAGGCACGAGTCGGCTTGACTCACTTGCGCCCCTCCGCCTGTTTTGGCTACCCATCTTTTTTATTAAATAAAGAAGGCCTTATCGTTCTTATATATATATATATATATATATATAT
>NW_018202575.1:0-547 GCF_001263595.1 Phalaenopsis equestris | reverse complement strand
TCCCACTCTACCAAATCTACTTAACCCTTTCATGGGACTGACATTCAAAACTACAGAATCTCACCTGATATTCAACTGTCTGATGCTTTGGGTCATAATAGTCCCTCTGCTTACCTTGTGTTTCTCTCAATCTAGCTTGGATTAGTTTGATCTTTTCAGTGGCATCTACAAACTCAGAACTTATCAATCTTCTTTCACCCACCTTTGTCCAAGATAAAGGTGTTCTGCACCTTCTACCATCTAATGCCTCATATGGTGTCATACAAATACTTGACTGGAAGCTATTATTATAGGCAACTTTAATCAAAAAATATGATCCTCCCAGCTCTCTCCAAAATCAAGTGCATTTAATCTCAACAAATCCTCTAACACCTGAATGATCTTCTCAGACTGATCATCTGTCTGTGGGTGAAAAGCTTACTTAATTTAAATTTAGTCCCAGACATTCTTAAATACCTCTCCAAAATCTAGAAGTGGATCTACCATTATGATAAAAAATAAATGACCTTCGATATCCCATGTAGTCTAACAATCTCACATATGTATA
>NW_018202574.1:0-547 GCF_001263595.1 Phalaenopsis equestris | reverse complement strand
AACTAAAACACCACATTCAAATGGTTGGTAAGTCAAATCATGTCAAGTAGTGCCCTAATTAACTAAAACACCACCTTCATATAATTGATAAGTCAATTAATGTAAGGTAACACCATCCTTGGCTAAAACACCACATTGAAAATTTTGATTGGTAGGTTTATGATAGGATCCACCCTATAATATATCAACATTATAGGGTGATGGATTGGTCATTTCATGTCAGGATATATCCTACTTGGCTAGATCATTCCTTATATACATGTTATATACTAACAAGTTTGAAAGAATCTTTACTAATAGGGCAACCCAAGGTTACATTGATTTTTCTTACACTCAGATTACTTTGACCTACAAATTGTCTTTTTGAGTTGGTATTTTAATTATTTAAATCATGTTGGGACATGTCCTAACAAATTTAGCTCTCATATATGATGTGTAGCCAATAAGTATAATTTGTTCTATTGATGCAACATACTTGTTAAAGGTCTATTTATTAGCATTACTTTTGACGCAATTTGAATATTTAAAGGTTACCTTCATCATTCCC
>NW_018202573.1:0-547 GCF_001263595.1 Phalaenopsis equestris | reverse complement strand
AATGATAATGATACTTTTGATTGATACTTCTGAAAGAAGAGGATGAATTCTCTAAGATTTGCAAATAGTGTCAGAAGTACGTACAATTGCAATACCAATCGACCCATAAACTGTAACTGATACTCAGATTTTCGCCTTTTTCCAATGAGGGAAATATATTTTTCACATTCAACATGATGCATTATCATTTTTTTTCTCATCGTGCATCTTTTGAAGCCCCTGTTGGTCATAGTCCATACTCCATTCATTATGTTGATATAAAAAATATGGTAAAAATATCCTCCATTATAAATGTACTATGTTTTCATTAATTATTAAAATATTTGTAGACTTAGAATAAGAACACATGATATTTAAAAGCAATGTGCATAAGAATGAAGTCTATTATGCCTACCAGAATGTCGAACTCTAATAAATATATTTTTTTCTTCAATAATATCACTAAATTACCTAACACTTAAATATAGATACCATAAACATCAAATCCTTACACCTACACTAAATGGAATGAGCCTTTTTTTTTGTTGTTATGCAAATGACAAAAATG
>NW_018202572.1:0-547 GCF_001263595.1 Phalaenopsis equestris | reverse complement strand
CTAATTTGAATGAACATGATCGAGTCTTAATCGAGCTGAGTTTGAGTCGTTCATCCAGTGCATTGATTCATTTACAACCATAGTAATAGGCTTCGGGCTTTGGATGTTTGGTTTGTTGAAAATAAAATTTAATACAAAAGATTTGTATGGTACTTTCATTGCTATGTATTTTGGATATTTTAAATTTTTTTGGTTCTTTGCAAAATAAAGGCCCATTGGGGAGGGCGTTTCAACTTGTTTTTTTTTTCTTAAAATGCACCTGTTGTTGTTCGGGAGTGCGCTTGTGCTTGCATTTTGTCGCCGCATGTTCTCAGAACGAAGAAATCTCGAACGATCGAGATTGCCTCTGTATTGCAATGTAGAGTCCAGTTTGGGTGAGAAATTACTAACCTACTCTTCCACAATTCATTAAATAACCCCCTATGTCCCCGATAATCGTCCCTTCTCCCTCAATTCGACTTTCGTTGTGGTTTTAAGGTACATTTGTGGTTCTTCACCTTTCTCGCCTTTGTTTGTCTTCAATGTTATCGCCTTTTTCTGTATGTAA
>NW_018202571.1:0-547 GCF_001263595.1 Phalaenopsis equestris | reverse complement strand
TGTTATTCAATGAATATTACTATATCAATAACATACATATATCATTATATATATGTACAACCGTTACATGAGCACCGCCTAAAAAATATTCCATTAAAGATATTTCAATTAAAATATTATTTTTCATTTACATGCACAGATACCTTAGTGTTCCCACATTAGTACTATAAATGAGTGACTACATATTTAATGAAGTACACACAAGCATATAATAACAATATTTCATTCTCATTTGCATAACAGTAATATAATATTAAAATAAATAAAACAAAGCACATATGTCATTCATAAAATATGTATAAAATTCATGTGAACCATAAATCATGGATATGCAGTATTATAACGGTAGCAGTAAATGAATTTGGTCGAGAAAAAATAAGAATTTACTAAAGCAAAAGGATTTGAGTACTTGCCTCAATGGCAATTAATTTGCTATTTGATTTGCTTTGAGGCCGATGTCGGCTGTTTTAATATTTTGTTTAGAAAAATAGATAATTTTTATAAAGATGAATATAATTTTAAATATAAATATGTGATTTTGATTTTT
>NW_018202570.1:0-547 GCF_001263595.1 Phalaenopsis equestris | reverse complement strand
AAGTCTGACCATGAAGTTGATCATATCATATTGAACCAAATTTTTTTCAAGTCCAGTCCAAGTTGACTTGTGGTATAAGTTTAATTATTGACACCCCTAATTAAGACAAAAAATTCACTGAGATTTCCCAAAATGTATGATGAAATACGCTAATTAGTACACCCTTTTATTCTTTTATATTTAATCCCATCCAAGCCATAAAAAGATTGTAATTCAAAAAATAATACCAAAACTATTTATTCTCAAGTTAAATAGTATATGGTCAATTATATTTTTCTATACCAAAGAGGTATTGATATTCGACATATGAGGGCAAAGAGGTATGTAAAGTACCAAAAATAAATGATCTTAGCAAACCATAATATGACCGGCACATACCTTCGAAGGATGGTCGGAGGTCGCCCTTCACAGGAGCGCCGACGGTAGCAAGGTGTGGCGAGGCTGCTGGCCAAATAAGCAAGGGGCGTCACACAAGGTGCGGTCGGCGCTGGAGGAGGCGCAAAGGATAGGATCCCGCTAAGAGTTCGCTTGGGAGGGACTAAAGCCA
>NW_018202569.1:0-547 GCF_001263595.1 Phalaenopsis equestris | reverse complement strand
GTTCAAGTTCAATTCGAGTGAATTTAGCAGAGGTACAAGTGAGAGTACTGTAGTCACTTGTGTCAAATATAGAAGACAACATAAGGGTAAATGCTTGATGGGCTCCAACACAATTGAAGTTATCAGTCTGGTCATTAATCAAGATATTGTTCATCGCTTGGCTAGAAGAGACTGAAGGTCAGAAATAACGTAAAGCTCCTGCACAAAAGACTGCAGGTGAGGAGAGAATGATAGTGTATATAGCTTGAGTTCCTACCCAAGTTCAATAAAGATAAACTGTTCCAACTCAAGTTCATTCCCTCACTCATAGTGAGTCTAAATGCTGTTGATGGTGATAACGTCAGATGAATTTGGTGCTTTGCTACATATAAAGATGTTTTTATAGCATTTTTTAAAAAAATTTTATATTGTTATCCTGATTTTGTTAATGAGAGGAGTATGGTCAAGTTGCTTTATATAAGGTCTTTACTTTAGAGTAATTACTTTTCATCTTTTTAATGAATGACCACTGATTTTCATCATGAAATTTATGGATAGTTCATGTCGA
>NW_018202568.1:0-547 GCF_001263595.1 Phalaenopsis equestris | reverse complement strand
GATAACTCACATAAGTCGTATAAGCGGTGAGGTATGTTAATGCTATGAGTTGGCATTATAACCAATGACAGGTTTAATAACTTCTATTAATATTATAAGTAATAATGAGTAATGAAATTTGCTATTATTGGTGGTAAGAAAATCATAATTGGGCGATTTTGGTTTGAAAACCTTAATTGAGTGATTGAACAAGTAATCATAGTCAAGAACTATTTATTGGAAAACTACAGATGGCCTTAACAATTTGATGATTATATTTGGGTGATGGTGATTGAATGATCATAATTGAATGATAAAGTCCAAAAACTAATTAATGTTAGTAATTGAGTGATCATGCTGGAGTGAAAGTTGTTGGGTTACAATATTAAAATGATCATAGTCATGTAATGGAGTTTAATCCACCATAGTTGGTCGATGATGTAATCCGACAACATTGATGAGTTTACCATAATTAGGTAATGATGGTAAAAAATTATAACAAAGGAATAGTGGTCAATAAATAATAGTTTGGCAATGATTATTGGGTTAGGGAATCAATATTAAGGTG
>NW_018202567.1:0-547 GCF_001263595.1 Phalaenopsis equestris | reverse complement strand
TATTTATTTATTTATTTATTTTACAGTACTAAATTACAGCTGCTTCTGTTGTGCCTAGAAATACTATAAAAAGAAGTCAATGAGCAGAAATAAGTTTGGGCTTTTGGCATGGAGAAAAAGACTCTTCAAAAATTTCCTCTTTTGTTATTTCCCCCTTCTTCTTTCTCTTCGCTCAAGGCTCTAATGAGATCACATGGATCCTTTAAGCAAGGTTTGGGTATCACTACAGACAAATTTAGATCCAACATAACCAGACAACATATCCATCACACAGAAGCTACCAAACCCGATCTCTTACTCACAATATTTTATCAATGATGAGGCTTAGCCTAAGAAAATCTCTCTTGAACCGACATCCTTCCGAATAAAACCATGAACCGGCCATCAGTCAACAAGAAACCAGGATTACATAATAAAAAATAAAACAATACACTCCTTAAATTCACTCCGTGCCGCACCGATCCATCTCAGAAGCAAACAAAGCACAGGCACAACAAGCCCTATCTCTATCAATTAACGAATTCCAGCACCCCGGCCACCATCAAAC
>NW_018202566.1:0-547 GCF_001263595.1 Phalaenopsis equestris | reverse complement strand
CATGTGGATCACGCCCAAGGAATAAAGCGTGAGGAATGAGAGTAAGAGAAGAATACATAAGAAGTAATACTTAGTTTCTAGGAAATTGTTCAATAGTTCTTTTTCGTGAAAATAATCCTCATATTTTTAAGTCATAGGAAAAGTATGATAAATTATATGATTGTCCCCCAATTAATAAGAACGTTACGGTCATTTATGAATCATTACACATTTATATATTTGTAACTAACGTAGACACACTTTGACCTTGTAATCACTGTTGGCGACGTTCCATATTTGTAACCGTATTTGATATTGTTTTACATTTGTAACAGTTTGGTCTGATCACCTAGTATTTGTTCGGTCGACCAAGAGTATCGGCCGACCGAAGAATTCACAATATCCCTTTCCAAAGAAATTCGTTGCGAAGGCTCATCGTCCTTGAGAAGGTATGTTCCTTCATGCTAAGGGTATTTTACCGTAATCTGGTAGGCGGCCTTCCTTCATTCAATTAGCTTGTGTAAAAGGAATCTCCTTTGGGCAGATATTGATATTTCTAATACTAGAC
>NW_018202565.1:0-547 GCF_001263595.1 Phalaenopsis equestris | reverse complement strand
TAGACTCCTACACAAAAGGAGGGCAGAAGAATCCAAAAAAAGTCTACATAAGTGTGGCAACTCGCGAAGTCTCCTACACCTTCGCAAGGGTTCGTCCGTGAGATCCCCGTGCATCGTGATCCGCCCCCTTCTCTCGTTGTTGTGACTCCCTCGCGATGGTTTGCGAATTTCTGTGATCCCACTGCTGCGATGGTCCGCGATCCCGCGATCCCATTCGCACGAAATGTCTCTGCAGATTTGGTCCTCGTGCCTTTTTAGCTCAGACGTGAGGGCGCTTAAGCAGCGCCCGCATCAATCTCTCTGGGTTGGAGGAGCTTCGACCTCATTCGTTGAGCTTTTGGTTGTTGCTGGTCATTTCTGGATCCCACTAACAACTGTGCTGGCTACCAAAAACATCTAAGAAGGTTTTCCCACTTGCGAGCATACCTTCCTATCAATATGTTCTGGTTTGGCATAATTTGGGCCGGAGGTACACCTCCATGTATGTTCTCCTGAGCCTAATTCCAAATAAGTAAATACCTCATATGTTTCTCATCTATGACAAGTT
>NW_018202564.1:0-547 GCF_001263595.1 Phalaenopsis equestris | reverse complement strand
AAAGAGATTTTATTTTATTTTATTTTATTTATTTTTATTGGTTATTCTTCGCTATTTTTTTATCTTATTTATGTATTTTAAGATTTTAATATTAATTTATTTTAATTATTATTTTATTTCACCCCTCCCAACCCCCTCTTTAAATTCTAGTTCCATCATAGAACTTAAATACCTATTGATTGATAGTGTAAGCTTTCAATTTGCAGGACTTGCTTAATTAATACATTATGATTTTATATTGTCCAAATTTATTTGACTGCCTTGTCTTCCGCCGCTGTATGAACGCATAGAAACATGCTAAATTATTGTAGAAGAAATTTAGATATTTACGTCATTTTCTTAAGCTTATTAGTCCGAAAATAACACATCATTTTTGTTTTTTTTCGAATTTTTAATATTATAAAGCACCATCCATTCATCATTAAATAAAAATTAAATAATCGCTTCATATTTTTGAATTATTCCATTAAAATCTTTTGTCGCAAATTCCATAATTCGCTTTCGGCATGAAATATCGGATCTATCTAATTTATTTTAATTTTTTTTT
>NW_018202563.1:0-547 GCF_001263595.1 Phalaenopsis equestris | reverse complement strand
TAAGCTGTTCAAACGCAATTTCCAAACGGTGAGTACCCCAAACACACACTTGGTGAGGAACTTTAACAGCAATCTCAACAATGCTTCAACTTGGTAGAAATAGACTGTTAAACAGTCAACTAAGCTCTACATTGCCCCCAAAAAACTAAGAATTTGATGGGCTCTCCATCTGCTGCTTCACTAATTGTGCAGAGCAGTTTATTTCTGGTGATCTAGAAACAGTCTCATTAACGCCAGCTGGATCTGAAATGAGCCTTGGCGAACAATTATCAACGCCAAACTGATACTGATATGATTCAGAAGCAAAATTTTCACAGAAAAGAGGTCTTAAGGATGAATTCTGACCAGGTGGCATTTTTCGTCTTCGGTCGGGCGAATCACGCAGAGAAATTCTGCAGACCGGACATGTCCAGTGTTGCCTAAGCCACACGTCGATGCAGTAAACATGAAAAGCGTGTCCACAATAAGGAAGGACACGAAGGATGTCTTTCTCTTGGTAATCAGAAAGACAAATAGCGCATCTGCAGATAGAAAGCCAATTCAAATA
>NW_018202562.1:0-547 GCF_001263595.1 Phalaenopsis equestris | reverse complement strand
TGAAATTTTACATCTTAGCCCAAATTTGTCCCTTTAAATCAACTTAGAACACTTTGAAAGATTTATGGGCTTTTTCTAATGGGTTTTATGAGCAGTAACACCATGGTTACCCCTTTAATCATGGAAAACTCTTTAATAACCCCGGGCTTATCCAATTTAAGCTTAGCTCGGTTCAATTTGACTCAGGTCTAACTCAACCAAGGCCTAACTCAACTGGACTCACAATTAGACCCAACTCCAATTGAGGTTAGACCTAACACCAACCAGATCTAACCTAGCTCATGTCAAGCTAGGGTTTAACTCCAGGTCTAACCTAACGTAGACCTAGCTTGAACCATCTTTTGTCTAACCCAAATTAGACCTAGCACTCACTGAACACTACCAGGTCTAACTTAACTTAGAACTAGTCCAACCTAAACCCTTACTAGGTCTAACCAAACTAATACCTAGTTTAACCTAAACCCTACTGGGTCTAACCTAACTTAGACCTAGTTCAATCAAAACCCTACTATGTCTAACCTAACTTAGACCTAGTTCAACTTAAACC
>NW_018202561.1:0-547 GCF_001263595.1 Phalaenopsis equestris | reverse complement strand
AAAGAGCAGACGAGAGAGATGGCTGCTGCGTGTGAGCAGAAAAGACTAGGGAGAGAAAAGAGAACCTCAACTAGCCGATGATGCGTCGGAGATCTCGCGCGGCGGGATCGACGAGATTATTTTTACTTGGCAAATATGGCAAATTTGAGGGCGGAAGAAATGAATAGCGACATCAACCCTTCTTTATTCACGAATACCTGTGTGTTTATACAATAAGATATAAACTATATGCCCATAGAAATACAATTTACCAATCCGAAAACGGAACTTCTATGGCTTCGCTTGGCTTAGAAAATATTATCTCAGGAAGGACTCCACGGACACTTGCCTGTGAGTTTAATTAACGGAAATCACTTAGATTTTGCGTGCTCTCCTACCCGAAACAAAGCCCTATCAATTTTTCACCTTTTTTTATAAAATTATTTTATACCTGTTGGAGTCTATACTGTTATATTGTCAACTGAAGAAATATTTAGCAGCTTCGGACGCATACAACTAGAATTTTTGGAATAAATATTTCTTCGGATTTGTGTTTGGTTTCGATGAA
>NW_018202560.1:0-547 GCF_001263595.1 Phalaenopsis equestris | reverse complement strand
TTGCAAATTTTCTATTAATGACCTGCGACAATTTTCAGTATTGTCTGCTACTGTATCTATTATCTCTTCTTCTTTTCTAAATTTGCATAGACTATTGAGGTCAATCTTTGACTAAACTTGACTTCCTTGCACTGCAATATCATTGGAATCCTTTGGTGGACACGACAATTTCTTAGCGAGCTTGACTAAAGCATCGACATGCGCATTATCTCCTCAAGGAACCCTATAGAGTTTCACATCGGGAATTTGTTTTAACAATTTTATTGCGTACTGAGGGTATTATGCTAATCTTGATTTCAGAATCTTGCATTATCCAACAACTTGTTGGATCATTAGTTGGGAATCACCATAGATGGTAATGTCTATTATGTCCATTGATATTGCCAGATCCAGTCCAGTAATCAACACTACATATTCAGCTTCATTATTCATTCACAGCTCGATTAGGTGGTAGGAGAACCTATACATTCCTTGGTCTGGTGTAACAAAAATTAGACCAATCTTTGCTTTCCCTAGTATGATTTTTTGTAACCCTTTATCATTTCTG
>NW_018202559.1:0-547 GCF_001263595.1 Phalaenopsis equestris | reverse complement strand
TTTAGAAATAGAATTTTCATTGAATTTTAAAACACATGCACATTTCTGAAGGTGGGACATTTTTGGATTTAATTTGATTTAAACCCACACACTATTCTCGAACACTAAGGATTTGAAAACTTTAGCCAAGTGACAGAGAGTACATCTGGGCATATTTTGATTTTGTGCACATTTCAAAATAATAAAATTTTATCATTTGCAAGATTTTCTTATCAGGAAAAGACATGCAAATGTTTTATTTTAAGCCCAAAACTTCGGGTCTTATGTTGGTTAGAACTGTATTGTGAATGTGATGGTAATTATATCAAATTTTCATTTTTGTCTTTTGAAAATAATCACCTTCATTTCGCTAACAAATGTATTGCAAATTTGGTGGCGAGTGTTTGATCCGGTGTGTGTTCATTACAGATTTTCTTCGAGCTCGTTGATGAGTCATCGAGTCCCCTGTAAAACTGGTATATATTATTTTTAATGCATCATCTATATTTATAAGTGATCTAGTGGATTCGTTACAAGTTTCATTTGAGAGTGGTGCAGATCAATTGGC
>NW_018202558.1:0-547 GCF_001263595.1 Phalaenopsis equestris | reverse complement strand
GGGGAAACATTAAGAGAAAAGGGCATAAGATCAATAGAAAATGTTGAGTACATAGGTTTGTGAGTATTATGACACTCGTGATAGCTATCATGTGCACTCCAAACATATGTTATATTTGTTGATTGATATTGTTTTCCACCCACCCTTGCGCTGAAAATATTTCGAAGTCATGCCTTGTGAGCACGGCTGGGATTAGCCAAACACGCCTAAGGATTTAATAATTATTAATGTAAGTTGGGCGCAATTAAATGAGCATAATTGATGAATAATTTTAATTGGTATGAAATTTGTGCTTATCAATCAATATTTCTGGAAGAGCATAATATTTAGATGTTATTTATTTAAGTATATGGTATCTTTTACACGAAAGAGTAAAAACATAATATTGTAAATGTCACTTATTGATGCTAAGGTCATATGGTTAGAAACTTGGAACGAAGAAGAATCTCAATAGTTTTATGGGTAATGAAAATGTCTTCAAAGGTTGGAATATTTTAACAACTCAAATCAAAACAATTATGTTTCATGTATTTGAGCTTAAAATGTT
>NW_018202557.1:0-547 GCF_001263595.1 Phalaenopsis equestris | reverse complement strand
ACAAATCCTATCAAAATATTAATAGTTTTTTTTTTCAAAAAAAAGGGGGTGAACTAATATTCATTTTTGAGTTAATTAAGGCCGATTCTAATATCCTTATTATTGCACTGATATCACAAAAAAAATTTGCTTGAGTAGATAAATATGTTGAATGACTCGCTGTTGATAGTGATGCGTCAGAGAGTATTGCTCATGAAGATGTATTAGTGGGCAATATTAGTTATCGCATTGTGACTAGCATGTGTATGTTGTGCTAAGGTTTCAATGGGTCTAATAGGTGTCACTTAGGATTTTCTTTTCATTGGACCTATTTTAAAAATATAAAAATTATATTTTTATTACTCGTATGCATTATATTTCAAAATCTATTTTGAAACTATTTATATCATTAGCTTAAATTATATATAAGGTCAATCTTTTAAAGCTTTTGTTCATATAAAACTTGATCTAGTGGTACCTCTTAGAATCCTTGGATTCTTATGATAGAGTCTAAGTCGGCGACCCCATCAAAACATACACCAGCCTTTTACCCACAACTTACAGAAAC
>NW_018202556.1:0-547 GCF_001263595.1 Phalaenopsis equestris | reverse complement strand
AAAAATACCATCATTTTAATTTTTATAAAAGTGAAATACGCCTTTTCATGCATGAGGTGTTATGTATGTAAATATTGTAGTTTAGGTGGTATATATGTAAATACATCGGAATTGAGTGGTATGTATGTAAATCTCCCGTTTTTTCAAGCATGTTTATCACATTTGGTACTGTAATAATCTTCCTCTCTTAAGAGAGTTTCTGCATATTAACGGTCACTTCCACTTGTATGGAAGTTTTCCAACACCCTTGTGTGTGTGAGGTACTATTGGTCATGGTTGATCTCAGCCGATTGATTTGCTTTGAGATTAGTGTAATTTAGATTCTGATTAATTTTTCATAAGCTAATTCAATTGTTTTGAGGAAGATCTGCATGCATGCCACTTAATTCCTATTTATCTAACGCCTAATTTTCAATTTTCATGTGTGTTTCACTGTTAATGATTAAAATAGTGGTATTTCTGATATGATTTGAAAGATTTGGGTCATATAAATGTAAAAAAAAAATGTAAATTTTAGAAGTTAGATATGTAAATACATAGGAATTGG
>NW_018202555.1:0-547 GCF_001263595.1 Phalaenopsis equestris | reverse complement strand
CTCTCTCTCTCTCTCTATATAGTGTTAAAAGACATTCCTATCCCCGTTTTCCCTATTCTTCGACATATAGAAATAAAGCAACTTCTCTTGGTGGAAACGTATTACTGGGGGCTTTGAATAAGTAAATATAAACCTCTTTTTAAAATAATGCTGTTCTCTCTCTTCTCTTCATGAAAAAGGAACTTGAAATGTATTGTACATGGGATTGTGAATTTTACCATTGGCTATATCATTATTTGAAGTCTTTATCTCTAGAATGATATTAAGATTTAAAACATATTTCTCGATTTGATTTTTACAAAATGTTGGTTATTGTAGAAAGCTTAGACGGCTGGAAAAATTGCTAAAAACGACGACCAACATACACGTCTGAAAAATTGCTCTATTCTACGATGGCGTAAGGAAGGTTTATGAGCTGAGTTATTTGTAACGGTATAACTACATGACATGTCGTCGCTAGCAACCGTAATATTTTTTCTGACGAATTTTATTATTACAAACGCATTATACTGTCGGTTATAAACAAATATTAAGTAACAGTTATATG
>NW_018202554.1:0-547 GCF_001263595.1 Phalaenopsis equestris | reverse complement strand
AAAAAGAGAAGAAGACTATGGTAAGGTTATGTGTCTGCACAATTTGCTAATTTTCTTATAAGCTAATAAGCAGATACAATTGTCAAAATTTAACTAAATGTGCCATATTCAAGAAAAAAGAATGTAACACTTTTCTTTTTCTAAATTAAAAATGAAATTGACACGTGTCTGAAGATTCATAACAGTAGAGTAATAAGTTTATATTTTTATCATTCTTTGAAAATCCAACACAGTCATAGATAATTCAAAAAGTATAATGAGAAAAATATCAATATTTTTTACGTGAAAAACCTCAGGAAGGAAAAAATCATGGGTTTTGCCCAACTTATAAATATCCAATATGAATTCACAAGTACTAACAATATACTCTTGTCTCACAAGTTCGAAAGGGGGTTTATAATGTTAAACAAAGTACAATGATCGTCTGTACACAATATATAAAAAAATACTTTGTATTTCGAATACAACAATCATGAGCAATTGTTGTCGGGAGTTATCGTTGGGTCTCTAAAATACATTGTTAGGGATACGTCACTGCGAAATATCT
>NW_018202553.1:0-547 GCF_001263595.1 Phalaenopsis equestris | reverse complement strand
ATACATATTTGAAATACATTTGACCACATGACTTAAAAATAATTTAATTTTTTTTATAAAATATTGACTTTGAAATTGTCTAGTAGACATAATACACACGTGTGTTTATATATATTTCATAAAAGAATGATCAGAGACTATCATACGAGCTTTCATGTCATTCCTAATGTGTTTAATAATTCGAGTATCATCTTTTAAAGACAACTGTGCTAGAGAGTATTTGAACTCCTTTAGAAAAATTGAAAAACATGGATAACCCTCTCAACAAACATATTTTTAATATAATTAAATATAAAAAGTGGAAAATGCAATAATGACGGCCGTTTTTGCTTTTAATTAATATAATTCCATTAAAAAATTAACCTCCAAATATTCAAATATTAAAAAAAGTATACAATTGTGAGTGGCACCGGCTGCAACCCGCAGAAGCCGGTCATTTCACAAGCTTGAAATCGTTCCCCACTCTCTCTCTCTTCACCCACCTCTCTATATCCAAACGAAACCCTAAAACCAAAAGCCTTCCTTTTCTGCCTCCAAATCCCATCCC
>NW_018202552.1:0-547 GCF_001263595.1 Phalaenopsis equestris | reverse complement strand
CTGAACACTACAAGCCCAACTTTAATTGTGGGCAGATCCTTAATCACTTGAACTTGCCCTAAGAGCATCCACTTACATAACTCTTAAATAAAGCATCAAGTGAATGCCTAAGTATCCCGCTCTTGGAAAAACTAAGATATTAAGTTTCATTGAGCACAAGGTTTAATAATTTATGGAAACTTAATTTAGCTTCAAATGATTAATTGAGCAATGTAAAAAGTCCAAATGAACTTGAAATGGTTCAATGGGTTCTAAAAGTTTTTTAAGATTATGCCCCCGAACACTTTTATGATCTGTTTGATATTTTGAAGGATACTACACTTATTATTATTTACAACAGAAAACCATCCATTGAAAGTTTAGAGATCTACCAAGTTATGTCTAGGGACTCAATAATTCACCTAAATCAAAAAAATCCCTTGCGCTACTTATTCTATTATAATTGACCCAATGCTCAAGGATTTCAGTCTTCTCTAAGGTATTTAAATCCGTGTGAGCAACTAAGGATATTGGTTTTTTGCCACATATGAATCATCAAACTTGTGTA
>NW_018202551.1:0-547 GCF_001263595.1 Phalaenopsis equestris | reverse complement strand
GAAATCTGCGACAGTCTGTGCTTTAATAGCCGTCTGAGGAACATAAGTGATATCGAACTTACTCAGCTCGATTCCCCACTAGAGTAGCGGGCCGGAATGCTTTGATCGGGCAAGCACCGACTTCAACAGATAATCTGAAATCACTTGGCCGGGATGCATTTGGAAGTAGGGTCGCAACCTGCAGGTCGACATAAATAAAGCAATTGCTAGTTTTTTCATAATTGAATATCTAAACTCCGCCTCTCGGAGAACTTGGATGGTGTAGTAAACTGGGAATTGCCTTCCCGATTCCTCCCTGACCAGCATAGAGCTGATCGCCTCAGCTCCCACTCCATAGTATAATGAGAGTTCTTCATTTGGCTTTGGACTTTGGAGGAGCGGTGGTAAAGTTAAGGAATCTTTTAGGCTTTGGAAAGTTTGTTTACATTCACATATCCATCTCAAACTCTCGGCTTTTCTGAGGGTTTTGAAGAATGCCGCGCACTTGTTGCCCGACCTTGAGAAGAACCTACTGAGAGCCGCTATCTGACCGGTTAGCTTCTGAACC
>NW_018202550.1:0-547 GCF_001263595.1 Phalaenopsis equestris | reverse complement strand
GTCTTTATTTGTGTTGGTCGTTTATGTTGGTGCTAGTGTTTGGTCCTTGTGCTGGTTCTTATTGTAGACGGTTTGATCCCCCTTCTTCCCGGCTGTTGCCTCATTCTCTGCCCCTTTCATCTTCGCTAGGATTTTTGGTTATGCTCTTGATTCAATGGCTGTTTTATTTTCTCTATTTTGTCTTAGTAACCTTCTCTTTAAGCTTGTCTATAGGATATCTTTTTTACCTTGTTTCAGGTTGGCATGGGCTTGTTGGTCATCATCTTGTTTGGAGTAGTTTACTTATTGGCTGGTTTGGACATTTTGTTTTGGGTTGCTGTCCTGGGAAACTGTTTCTACTCCTGTTATACTTGTTCTGGTCTTATTTTCTTTCATTTGTGAGGTCTGTTTTTCTTCTTTATGCTTGAGTTGTACCTTTGCGTGGCGATTTCATAGGTCTTGATTTGTGTGCATTGTATTTTGGGTGTAGCCGGAACGACAGCCGATTGCTGTATCATTCTTTTGGTATTAATAAAATTTCCTCCGATATTTTCCAAAAAAAAAAAAA
>NW_018202549.1:0-547 GCF_001263595.1 Phalaenopsis equestris | reverse complement strand
CTTATCCAAGGTTCCAATGTTTAATCAGGTTTTAAAACTTTGAAGCATTCTTGAAGAGGCGATCTACTTATTTAAGTTGCATGATCACTTATATTCTCTTTTATTTTTCCATTCTTTTTCCTGGTTATTTTATCTTTATTTATTGTAGGTCGTAAGTGTAGGCAGTTTTTTTTTATACACAAAATTTCCATTACTTAGTTGTCTTTTGTGATCTTAAATTCTTGCTATTAATTTCTTATAGAAAGCCAGTATCTTTTTGCTAAAATTGGATTTTAAACCTTTTCTGCTTCTATTAAACAGTTTTTGAGTCTGATGACTTGATTTCTCTTGAAATGTGCTTGTTTTTTTGTACAAATTGATTGCATCTAACTTTGTACTGCTTGCTATATCAGAAAACCTAATCACTACAATAACCTATATCAACATGGGCATTGGTCTCTCATCGAACAGCTGTTTTTTCTTGAATTAAGGGAGTCCAATCGAACTAAGAGTTTCGGAGTTAGTGGTAAGGACCAGGCTCAACCTAACTTCCAAGATGTTATAGAAT
>NW_018202548.1:0-547 GCF_001263595.1 Phalaenopsis equestris | reverse complement strand
TGTGCAGATCTAAAATTCAATATACTGCCACAAAAGTTTCCAGCACATTTTTCTCCAAGACTATCATGCCGGTTGTATTTTCAAGTGAATTAGAAAAATAATAATATTGGGTTGTCTATTTGATGGTATAAACCTGAGAATTACATTTTCATTCTATTAAGTGACTAAACTCCTCAAGAAATTACTAGCAAACTATTAACAAGCAAGAAACAAATGCTAACAGATTTAATGATGTAAGCTAGAATAACCCAAAAAAAGCAATGAAATCTATAACTAACAACTATATTATGTTCTTACAATGCTTTTCTTTCTTTCAATTGCAAAAAATTAAATTATATGTTCATTTAGATTGCCTAATTGAAAAAAGAAACTTATGCGTGGGGCTGTTAACGATCCGATTTCGAGCATTCACATAATGTTTATTCAATTTCTGAGTTTGTTTATCAAATTATTTATAATAATTTATTTTAATTGTTTGTGCGCATCTTGGTTTGTTGATTCTGCATAACACATAATAATGTTAAAACAAACATGTAAAATCAAATTC
>NW_018202547.1:0-547 GCF_001263595.1 Phalaenopsis equestris | reverse complement strand
TTTTTTTGCATATATTGGATAGCATTTATTTTAAAGGTAAATCAAAGTAAAATATTATTGAAACATTTAACATAACAAAATTGAGCAATCATGAAAAAATTGAAATATTTATTGAGCAATACCAATGAGAAGGAAAATCTTATAAATGTTCTTGCATTTGAAAGGCATCAAAAATTTAAATTGGTGCTATTATAAGTGACCGCACTTACTAGGTGATATAATGTCTTAAATATTCAGGCGCTGAACATAATGTTAGGTCCTACTAGACCTCAAGTTGATATAATTTTTTAGTGTGAGAGTTGTTGACGTCCATTTTTATCCACTAAGTGTCATCTGAGGTATTTGTCCAAGAAGATGAGGTGCTAAAAATAGTAGTTTCACATATAATCTAATATGGAGTATTTTGAATAATTTTTAATAAAAATTAATTGATACTCATTTTCACTTATATGGTAGGGAAACTAATGCATTTCCAAATTCCATTGTGCTATAAGTTCGAAATTTTTGGTAACTCCACTTCCTTACAAAAGTGGAATAAACTTAAGTT
>NW_018202546.1:0-547 GCF_001263595.1 Phalaenopsis equestris | reverse complement strand
TGAAATCAAAGCTCTTGATGACTTTTTATCAGGATTTAAACATTTCTTACTCAAAATATTATTTCGAGATTCGTGTTATACCTTGAGATTCGTGTCGAATGATGAAAATTTGTTAATGGCTTATCAACAAATATACCATCCTTTATATATATATGTGAAACTATTTATTTCACTTTTTAAAATTGAAAATTATGATAATTATGACTTGATATTAAAATTTGGGTGGCGTAAATATAAAATTCAAATTTAGGCGTTAGATGTGTAAATACATAATAATTCGATGAACATTTCAAGGGCCGCTTATTCATATTTTTTTAATTTTTTTATATTTTAATTTAAACTAAAATATATTTGATTGGGGTAGTTATTAAAAATTATCTAATTTTTTATTTTAAAAATAAAAATTAAAATGCGTACAAATTATATCAACCAAAAAAGAGATGTCAAACGGGTTATTAGTTTTTAAAAGTTAGCGTTTCTAAATTTCTTATTTTCTCTTTTATATTATTTATTAATATTTTGTTTATTTAAAATTTATATATTTAAT